>NC_051210.1:69468723-69725314 GCF_015220075.1 Falco rusticolus | reverse complement strand
GGCAGCTGTCCGGGCTGTGCCCCCTCCCAATACCCCTGTGCCCCCCCAGCCCCTCGCTGGTGGGGTGGGGTGAGAGGCAGAACAGGCCTTGGCTCGGGGTGAGCGCTGCGCAGCTGTAATGCAGACAGCCCCGCGTTACCAGCGCTGTTTCCAGCACAAATCCAAAACACATAGCTAGCCCCATACTAGCTAGAAAATTAACGTTATCCCTGCCAAACCCAGCACACATTATATTAGAACCCATTAATTAATTATTAATGTTAATTAATTAATTAAATATGAGCCATAGGAAAAAAAAAAAAAGAAAACATTGATCCTTTGCTGAAATAATGTAAAGTATGTGACACTTGATTTTGGCTTTTATGTCAGACCTTATCATAGGCTATGAACAAAAAACAGTTTACAAATGAATGGCCTTGTCACTAATTAGGTGTAGAAATTAATTTTTACTAAAGAGTAAACAGTTTAAAGAAGCCTCCAAATTTTTTTTCTCCTAAAAGTTCCCTTTTACCAAAGGCAGGGGAGCAACCAGTAACTCTCTGCGGGTGCCATGTGAAACACAAAGTGCTAGGTATTAATTACAAACAGTAAGAGCAAAGAACCAGAGCACATTAAGATTATGAGACATGCAAGACCTCTGATACAGAACATACAATATGGCCAGAAGAGAAGAAAAAGTCAAGACTAAGAGAAACTATTTAAACCCAACTTTTCCACATTGTAGATGAACAGTTGCACAATCTATTTCATCAGCTTGGCTGAGAGGTAAAGCTTTTCTGTGGCAAGGGAAATAAAAAATCACATTTATTTTTTAGTACAAGCTTAATGAAGGATCCTCTTCTGACCACTTTTTTGAGTCTGATAGTCTTCATTTTTAATGTAAGAGAACATAAACTTTTGTGTTTCCCCATCCCTGCTATTTTTAATGAAGTCTGTCAGACTGAATGAAACATCTATGAAAAACATGATTCAATTAGCCACTTACAGTCCTACTTTCAGTAAATTTGGATAATGATGATCTATGCAAATTGTTCAGTAATACATATTTATGCAATTGCTAAGGGAAGGACACCCAGAAAACACACATGGGAAGAGTTAAAGCCAGCAAGAGTATTCAGCTGGAGTCAATACATTATCAACAGGTAGTCAAAACACAGATGATATATGTCTGCATATTAAATTCAGTCCTGAAGCAAATGGTTCCAAATATCACTAAGGCTAATGGGAGCTGCTGTCATAAAAAGGTGGAATCTGCCCATCAGCTTTTAAGAGAAGAAAAAACATAACCCGATCAATAGCTCAATTGCTCTGACAAGATTCATTGTTCTCCTACACGTGTACTGTCTATTACTCTAGCAGTCTAAGTTCAGCTGATGATAACGTGGAGAAAAGTGGAAGGACGTGATGAAGTATTGACACTAATTGTATTTAGGATAACAGATGCTCTGGAGAGAAAAATAACTACCCCTGAACGACTTCATCACTTGAAGTAGATTATTTTTAAAGGTTATGCACTATTCAATTAACAGTTAGCCTGCGTCAGAGCCAAAAGTTTCCAGACATATACATTTATTGCAGTCCAGGGCAAGGCAGGAATCAATAAGGAAACTTGCCGTTCTTTACTTCACCGTGGTATACACTGGGGCTCAGATACCATTGTGGCACTGTTTTAGAGGAAGGAATTAAAATCAGTTTCAGTTTTGTCCATAGCATCTATTGGAAACAAACCCCTGAGGATGCTGTCTTCCAAACCTTTCCCAGGCATTTTCTTGGTGTGTGATTGTTGACATGAACCAAAATTCTGTTAACAATTGTGATAACCAACAGGATGGACCATCATGCATACAGCACTCCAGCCTGTTCCTTGGTCCCCTCTTGTTTAGTGGTATATACCTAGCCTGGTGTTTGGGGCAAGCCCCATGAACCTTGCTAACGACGCAATGAAAGACCACAAAAACATGTTATTGCTGTTCTCATTTTTTCTCACATTTTCTCCTATATCCTGTGATATCTCAAGGTGACAGAGGGCCTGATTGTAATCTCCATGGGTTTGGATAACAGGGTTCTTGGAAAGGATGGGAAAGTGTAGCAGAACTGTCCCCCATCATGCCTGGGAGCTGCAGAGGGCTCCAGTGAAAGAGAGACTTTAAATTTGCTCCCACTCTTGAACACAGATTAAAGAGCAAAATGAAATAAAGTTAAGTAAGAAAGCAGTTGGGCCTGCCTGATTGGTAATTTTGAAGATTTTGGACTTTAATGTTGAGAGTAAAGGCATTTCTAAATGTTAATGAGAGAAAAGCCTACGAAGTCTGGCAGCAGATATTGATGGGATTAAACTTTTTCTTTTGTCTTAGTGAGGAACTGTAAAAAATGCTCTTTCCCCTTACCTCTCATTTTTAACCCTTCAATAAGGGATGCTGGAGTGTGAAATCCCACTATGATATTTATTAGATAAGGGGACAAGGACCATTATTTTCTCATTATTATTCAGCATGAGGTTTTCTTTCTAAAATGATAGATAGATAACAAGTAATTGTAAAGGTACAGTCAGTAGAGAGTGGCATTTAAAGGTCACTTTAAGCCAGTGTAATTTAATTAAACGAACTACTCAGAAACACCTTTTAAAATCTCATTAGCGACATTTATATCTGTCACAGGAAAGTTTACCCAGATACCAATAAGAAGCACACTTAATAACGTCAAAGTCTTCTATTAAGTGCATACAAAAGGATATATGATTTTTTTAATGTGACACCAGGGAATGAAATTATTTCAGAATTATTCTAGATTAATATTTATGGACAAAAAAGACATTCTACATCTTAGTTTTATTCTAGTTTAATCTTTATGGACAAAAAAAGCCATTCTACATCTTAGTTTTATGTAAAAAATGAGTAGAATGGAAAAAACCCTACATTCTATACTCATTTCACCTCATTACAGTCATGATATCTGCAGGCATGTCAACAGGGCTGGTTGCAGACACTCCAACCTATTACACAGCTTCCTGGCTGAAGCTGGAGGGTGAGGCATGCAGTGAGGCCTGAAATAGGAAGAAGCAGATTTTGCTGTATTTAAAATTATTTTTAGTAATCCTGGGTTGAGTACCATGCAGCTTCTTCAGCTAATTTTTCCATGGATCATTACAAAATCTGTATGCCCCTGTATGGTTTCTGCATTGTATCTGGTTTACTCAAGTTTACTGTGTTCTGTGTATGTTGATAAGACTGTTCTGACTTGCACCTCAGTTAGACTGCAAGTCCACTGCAGGACGTTTCATGTAGTTTGATTCCTCCAAGGTGTGTCAAACGCACTGTTGGCATTTTGCGTCATCTACATTCATTTTCATCAGTTGCAGACTATTTTCTCCATATTGCAGTCAGACAAACTGAGGCAGAAAAAAAGTGACTTGGAGCTTGCCAGGAGGAAGCCAGGGTAAGAGGTGAAACTGAACTCAGCAGTATTTCTGTAAGTCACTTTAGCAGTGCTCCCAACACTCACTATTCTATTAACATTCAGTGTGGATTTTCTTAAAGCTCCATCTGTTTCCAGAGCCATGGGATATTTTATGTGAGGAATTCAGCATTTACTTTTAATGGTGAGTTGTAAGCCTTTATGGTTTTAAAATAAAACTTGGAATTGCATTTACGTGGCAGCAACAGATGGCAAATAAGAATTTTCCAAATAGTACAATTTTTAATATATAGCAATGGCCTTATAATGCTTTGGAATATGAAATACGATTTTTCCAGTGTTTGCACAGACATA
Organism: Falco rusticolus; assembly: GCF_015220075.1. NCBI lineage: Eukaryota > Metazoa > Chordata > Aves > Falconiformes > Falconidae > Falco > Falco rusticolus. The sequence goes on along the minus strand of NC_051210.1, from coordinate 69,721,546 downwards.
CTGGTACAGTGACAGCTATGCAAATGTCATCCTCAAATCTGTTAAGGGTATATGGAAGCAAAATTATTAAGTGTTCTAGTGACGGCTTCAATCATGTTTGTTACATTGACATGTAGAAGTGCTGCCTACTGCCTAAGGATTCTTCCTAGTCTCCAGAGAAAAATGGAAGGATTCCTGTCAAATTTCCTGCCCTGGAGTTAGCAGAGGAGTAGGGCTACAAACAGCAGTACATGAAAAGGTACCCTGGTTACTCCCTAGTATTGGGCGATGTTGGTTAAGTGCTTTCTTTGCTTTGTATTGCTGTAACGCACTTCACTGCTGAGGAGACCTGTTGCTGCTGCTGTGTGGTTTTTTCCCACCAGAATTCTCATGGCCTTGCAGGTATTAGAAAATGGGTTATCTAATCAGAAAAAACATATAAATTAAAAGGTAATGAAGTTGTTTGGTTTCGTTGATCTTTTTTCTGGGTTTTTTTTTTTTTTTGTTGTTGTTGATTTTTTAAATGGCAGCTTAAAGTTGTTGTTTGGAATTGGTATGTATTATAAAATCACTCTGGAAGGTGGGGGTCCTTTGCCTAAATGGCAGCTTCTATAAATAGGCAATTTATGATCTTTCAAAAAAGGGAAATTTCAACTGTACTTCGTCTTCATTTCCTTAACTCTATGAATAGTCTTCAAATGCAAGGACATCAGCAGAGCTGGGCAAACTGAGTCAGTACATAAGAAATGGAGAGAAAAATAAAACCAACAACAAAAACCCTTCAGATTATTTTTTTTTAATAGTGTGGTATTTTGCTTGCCTTTTGGTTTTATAGCACCTTGTAAAGGTTTGCATCCCTTCTTATCAGCTAGTCTCCTCCTCTCAAACACAATAAGCAGAAAGCAGAACGAGCTGTAACCCTTGAGCTTCCCTGTAGAAGGGGTGCTCGGAACTAGCATCTCTCAATATCTTACTGAGAGAGGAAAAATGAAGTGGTGAAACCTTGCTCACCCCGAATTTGAGTTGAGCCCAGATTACTTAGGATGTTGGGAATTATCGAAAAAGGGGGTTTCTCCTTCCCTGAGACACTGGGCAGCAGAGAAAGAAAAAAAAAAAAAAAGAAAAAAAGGGATCAACAACTCAGTCCCTAGGGAAAGAGGAGAGCAATGACCCTGTCATGCTTGCCTGCACAACGCCCTAGGAGTGTGTGCCCTGGGGCCGATGAGATCAGTTGTGCTTGAGTGTGTGTGTGTATGGCAAGGTCAGCAGAGCCCATTCATCACTACTGGAGGAGGGAGTAGTGATGTACTGCTTCCAGTTCATTATGATAAACAGATTCTTAATCTTCTTTTTCCTGATCTATTCTGAAACAGAAGACAACTGGGAGAAGCTTGGCTTTAGTCCCATCAATACAAATGCCTTTTCCCTGGGTTGTATAAAAGCACCTTGCCTCTGCCACACAGAGGAACGGATACACTGTGGAGCTGCTCAAGGGGGAGGACACTTACAATCCAGACCCATCCTGCTCCCTCTGACATTTAAAAGGTTCAGATGACATCTGCTCTGTGTCAGATGTCCCTCTACACTTAGGTACATAGCAGCCATGTGTCTAAAATATATCCCCAAAAGGTTTCAAAAATGTATTTTTCTGTAAGAAAGTTCGTCTGCTCACCTTTATGTTAAAGTGGTTCATCTAGTAAGTAAGATCAGTTTCACTCAGTCATTCCTAAAATTATTACGAATAGTTGGAAGTAAAAATAAATTCACGATTGAATTATTGACTGCTTGTCTTCATGCCCTGTATTTGTTGTATGTATTGATTCTTTAAGTTTATATTTTGTTCTTTAAGGGCTGTTCATAGTTCCTTGAGCTTTTGCCTCTAGTGCTATTGAAATTTGCTTTGTGTATGTGCTTGTGCATCTTCACTACTTCTGAACTGGAATTGGGAAATGAAATCTAATCTTAAATTATATGACTTATGAACTGTCTGTGAATAAATGTAGCAGGAAATAAGAGTGATCTTAGACATCACATCTAAAATAGCCTTCTGCAGAAGGAATGGGGATAATTCATTTACCAATTTTGAAGTGGAGTTTTAACTATATGAACAAGATAGTATAGTATTACTGTCTGCAACTACACAGATCCTTTCCTATCTTGCATGCCTTAACCTAACGGTTGAGTCAGCCTCAGATTTTGAGAACTAGAAGTGCTGAAGTAATTACAAATACAGAAATTCAAATCTATGAATTTGAAAAACCACTTAAAAAACTAGATTTCACACACAGAAAACCATAAAAATGCCATGAAGCTTCAGTTTTAGTATCTGAGTGTCTACATGAGACTTAATTTAGAAACTCCAAGGTTATTAAACCCTTGGCTGTAAAATACATTTTCTGTTTAGTAAATTACAATGCAAAATATGGTATTTCAGTGGTAAAGTTTCTTAACTGCTAGTACCAAGGGTTCATTTAGGGCAGTCATTGAAATGATACAATTCAGTTTTGCTTGATATCTCACTAATTAAAGAGGAAAACATGTTGTGAGAGCCAACTGATGCTGTCTCTGAGACCATCTCTCTACCACTGAGCTAATGAGGCAATTTGTTTCAGTCCAGAAGCAGACATTCCTGTAATTATCTGCAGTCTCATACTAAGTGCTTCTTGCAATAAATAATTTTTAGCTTTAACTCATTTCCTCCACTTCAATACACTGTATGTTCAAAGATGTAATTAAAAACTAGTGTTGTTGTCTATCAGTTTAGCCTAGCAAACAATCATTCACCATCTGGAGGCTAAGCTATAAAAAAAGATAGTTTAAAAAGTAAAATACACTGGTATGTGATTTCCCCTGAAATATATAGCCTTCTTTTCATTTCTTTGATACAAATCAGAGGCAATTCTACTGTATACTCATCATAATTGTATGTTGATGTATGTTTGTTTACAAATGTGACTTGAATGAGGCTGGCTGTGCAGGAAAGAGGAAAAATGGAGAGCAAGAAAGAGGGAAAAATGCAAGCCCTTATCCCTCCTCTTTTCAACTGCTTTCTACAGAAGCATTTGTTCTGGCCAAATGATAATAGGAGGTAAAACTTTCTTCAGCCTGATGTAAATGGGTAAGGGCAGCACTGAAAAACTCTTGTCTTGCTTAATTCAATGGAAAACAATGTAGAGCAGAAAAAGCATTCTTGTAAACTACACATGTTGTCATAGGTGTCATGATATTTAGCTTGAGTCTTTTTTAAAAAAAAAAAAAAAGCCAACAAAACTTCTGGTTTCTCAAGGCTTGTAAAAATCTTGCCTTTGTTGGGTTTTGTGTGTGTGTGTGTGTGTGTTTTTATTAACTCATTCCTGATGTTGGTAGAAAAAAACCCTGGTAGAATGAAAAGCACATACTCAGAATACAAATACAAGTATGCATGATTTTAAAATCTATTTTTTAGCCTAGATTGTGATTTTATGTCATGGTAGAGAAAGTGATATATGACTTTTACGTGCTTTGTTCTAGCTTTGCTGAAATATGCAACTGCAGAGTTAAAGACCCTGTGGATGTGACTAAGTGTTACAGCTGGGCCATCCTCACTGCTCATAGCTGCCAGGAAGCAGAAGCCCTTCCGTTTCCCATTCCCCTCACTCCTCCTGTGCAGCCCTGTCCCTGTCTTTGCACAGATTTTGGGACACGGTTGACCACACTGTAAGCTGATTTAGCTTGCTAACACAGGAAAAGACTTCATTCTCTTTGCATTGGATTAGCTTTCTGACACGTTAGCAAGCTGAACTGGCTCACCATGAGGACTGACCAGTGCAAGAATGAGTGCGAGGGAAGGAGTAGGAACATTGGGCTTGAACTAGGGATTAAAGTGCAAAGAAAAGGAATTTTCTGGGTTTGGTGGTAGAAAGTCATTAGATCCAGTTGTAATAGCTAACTTCACCTTGAGAAGCACGAGTCATCTGACTTGAAAAGTGTAGTTAGATCAGGGGACCTCAAACATTTTAATCAGGGGTCCGGCACGCAGATGCAGTGGCAGGCAGCCATCTGCGGCTGCTTGGTTTACCCCCCAACCCCAGGCAGGGGGGGGGTCAGGGGGTGTCTGTAAATACCAGGGGCCGGATTGAGGACCCTGGGGGCTGTATCCAGCCCGGGGCTGTAGTTTGAGGACCCTTGGATTAGATTAATAAACCCTTGGGGACTCTGGGGATTTTCTGGCTCCTGAGGTTTCCCCTTTTCTTAATGAGCCTACCGGCACTTTTTCTGCCTGTTCATGTATATTCCTCAGTCAACATGCTTGTAGAGCTCCTGACCAGTTTCTTTGTGGTGAGGATATTTTGTTCTTTTTTCGGTGCTCTTTCTACATACAGCTTTCATGATCACTTTACAGTTACTAAAACTGTTGCAAGAGAAACTTGCTGTAGGGTTTTTAGTGTTTGTTTCCATAAAACATAGTTCTGCTGGGGGGAATAAAAAAAAAATAAAATTTAGAGTACTAAATAAGGAAGTCCAAGGAAATATCTTGCAGTGCCAAGATATCTTTTCATTTTGAAACAAGATTATTCATGCAAAGTAAAAGAGAATTGGCAACAGATTTTACATGCTCCCAGGCAAAAATCCTGTTAGACATAGAAACTGTATACCTCTCTTAGTTCACCACTTAACATCCTATTTGCTCTCTATCTTTTTCCTCAAAGATAATCCTCTAAGTGTGGGAGATAGCTTTGGAGATGGACTTTTCACTTCAAGAAATAAGAAAAGCACACTTGTAAACTTTTGGGTGACCTTGAAAATATGTTGATAAAAGGATAGCATGTATTAATGACTGCTCTTTGAGGGTTTATTTTCAGCTGCCTTGTCAAGTTGGGAATTGCACCCACTAAAGCAGCAGCACAGTTTCAGATCTTATTTCAAAGACATTCAAATGAAGAAGTGCCAGTTGTGACACATGCCCTTTTATTATCTTAAAAGTGATTGATATCTTGCTGCAGGCAACAGTACCTGTGAAATGTTATGCGTCTTGTAAACAATTCCTGCTTTAAATAGTATTGTGCTTAAATGGAAAATGGCCAAAGAACAAATGAGTTGTTTTTCTAATATATCATTCCTAGATATGTGGATACTGTGGAGGTCTCTTCAGGGTGTACTGCACATACAAACATATTTATATATCTAAAAATATGTGCATATATGTATGTATGTCACGTTGCTTAAAAACAGCTCTGTAATGACATGTGTGTTATAAAGGCTGACTTAGAACAGATTTTTTTTAAAAAAAAAAAGTTTGTAAATAGATAAGAAAATTCTGGACAATAGGTCCAAAATAAACATTTTCTCTAACATACCTAATCATAATAATGGGCAAGCATGAGGGAATGGACCATTGGCATCAATGAAGCTCATATGTTCTTCCTAAATAGTGTCTCCTATTGTCAGTGTAAGAGGTAGAACACTGGATATAAATGGACCATTGATCTGCCACAATAAAATGTTTCTTTATGATGGGAATTGAACCAAGACTGTAGTTGGCTATATGGCATAGGAACTTAAAAATCAGGCTGTGGCAATTACTTTGTAGGAGGGTGCACATTTTGAGATGATGTCTCAGTTTCCCTGTCTTAATAAGATATTTTGCAAAAGGTTGTCTGTAAGAATACATTTCCTATATTTCCTGAGAAAAATCAAAAAGAATTTGAAAAACTAATATTCCTAGGTTTTTTTCCTTATGAAATTATGGAGGGAAGGGTCTTCTGGCAATGTTGTCCTTGTTAAGGCTGGGGCAGATTTGCAGTATTTCCTTGCTCGCATGTGAAACTCAGATTTCAGATAAATATCTTTAACGTACCATACAAATTTTACTTCTGCTATTATTCTTCCATAAAAGTGATTGCCATTCATACTGTATTTAATCATGTTGCCTTGCTGTTTGGCTTGGATCCATATTTGCCTACTTTAGTAGACCTTCTTTTTTTTAAATCCTTTTCACTATCACAGCAATCTTGCAAACATTCTAGAGATTAGCAAGAAAGCTACAAAAATTGTCAAGACGGCAAACCACACCATCTCATTTAAACATTTATTGGGAAAAATTATTTGATTTAAATGGAAGACATCCAGCTTCCAATGAGAAAGTGAATGAACTCAAGAGCTCATTTAATTTTTCCCAGTTAAAGCTAGGGCTCCCTTATCTGCTCTGTCTTCACTTGAGTCATATGTACCTATCCCTCTCACCCTGTGAGAGATCAACATGGAGGAGTGTGTTTCATTTTCCCATGATTCATATATATCCATAAATATCTCTCTGAAATTAAGTTCTTTGATGAAGTTTCACTATTAATGTATACTTGAGTCTGAAATCAAACCTAATAAACACAGGATTAGTTCAGTTCTGAGTAATACAGTTGTTCTTTTGCCAGAGAATTAATATAAGGAAAATGCTCGATGGGCTGTACTTTTTAATGGCTTTGGCTTTACCAACCCTGCCGAATTAAAGGCCATTTTATAGTCTGTGCTTCTAACCTAGAACACACTTGGTGGCCTAAACTTTCTTGAGCTAAGAAAATGTATTCAGGATGATTTGGTTTGATTTTAAGACCAAAAGTGGCTGCTTAATATTTACCACATGATAATTTCTTAAACAATTACAAGCAAAAATGATGGAAAGCTGGCTTAGGCTGTGCTTCATTCTTTGTTGAAGCATGCTTTATTTAATGGGGAAGTGTTTGGAGATCTTCCACTAGAAAATAGAGGTCTTGAAATGTGGGGCTCTTGAAAGTAGAAAATTACAGTGGTTTGAAGTGCCACTGCACTGAGTATACATTTACAGCAGTGAGAACATTTATTGCTTTGATTCTGTGTCAGTGCTGATGTGCTGGGTTGGGCTGGGATAGAGTTAGTATTCTTCATACTAGCTGGTGTGGGGCTGTGTTTTGGATTTGTGCTGGAAACAGCGCTGGTAACGCGGGGCTGTCTGCATTACAGCTGCGCAGCGCTCACCCCGAGCCAAGGCCTGTTCTGCCTCTCACCCCACCCCACCAGCGAGGGGCTGGGGGGGCACAGGGGTATTGGGAGGGGGCACAGCCCGGACAGCTGCCCCCAGCTGACCACGGGGGTATTCCAGACCGCACGATGTCAGGGTCAGCATATAAAGCTGGGGGGAGAAGAAGGAAAAGGGGGACATTCAGAGCAATGGCGCTCGTCCTCCCAAGTAACCGTTAGGCATGACAGAGCCCCGCTTTCCCGGGGATGGCTGAACACCGGCCTGCCGATGGGAAGCAGTGAATGAATTCCTTGTTTTGCTTTGCTCGTGTGAGCAGTTTTTGCTTTACCTATTATACTGTCTCTACCTCAACTCATGAATTTTCTCATTTTCACTCTTCTGATTCTCTCCCCCATCCCACTAGGCGGGAGTGAGCAAGTGGCTGCTGCGTGGGGGTTTAGCTGCCAGCCGGGGTTAAACCATGACAGCTGAAAATCAGTGCAGAGGAAGAAAGGAGTGACATGGGAGGAAATCATGGTCACACAAAAATTGTTTACATTAAGGTAATCTCAGCTAATTGCACTGTATTTTATCTAAAATGTTCTTTGACAGATACTTGCGAACCAAGCAAGTTCATGGCAAGAATATGGAGTTCATTGGCAACTCATTTATAACCTTGCTTCAGATGAATCTGTTGTTGTAATTAGGCTCCCTTTTCTATCTGAACTATAATTTTTAATATTGGCTTTGGTGACTCCAGACAATGTTGCTGTCAATAGTTAAGATGTGCCTTCAGTTTTCAGACAGAATGATAGTTTAAACTTTTAGTTGAGTTATGCATGCTTTTGCATGAATGGGTCTCTTCAGCTTCCTCATGTCATTGTAAAGCCTCACCTCAAAGACTGAGATCTTTTAAAGTTCTCTTCACAAACTTATTTTGTTTTATATAGAATTGTCTGGCGAATGAACGGTGGAAAGGTGATTGAATGGCTTCTATTGGGAAAAGAGCAAAAAATTAATTCTGCTGCCTGTGAACACTCAGAAGTAAGGCTGAAGCAATCAATTTTACATTAACAAACTGTCTTTGATAACTATTTTTAGTTCTACCCTCTAGTCAAAGTAGAAATACACTTAGGAGAGAAACATTTCCTGCAGGTACAAGGCAAATACCAGTCTTGTGGGAACCTGTTTAGAATTGGCTGGGAAGTTTTTACATACTGTGCCTGTGCAATTACTTTTTTACTACATTTTGAAAGATTAGCTGAAAATTAAATTTCAACAAAAACCCATGTGGAATTTTCCATGCCATTTTATCAGCTCTTCTAGTCAGTTTTGCTGATAGGTCCTCTCATTTTTCTGTTCCAAAACAAGCTGATAGATATGTAAGTGAGATCTGTGTTGCAGGCAGTGTGACTGACATGGGCTTCACCAAACCTCACAGCATATGCACTAGAGGGGTGCTCCGTGCATATATGGTGGGTGTTTGAACTGTTAAACTTCTAAAAAGCTGCTAGACCACCACACAGTGCTACAGCCAGCAATGAAACCACTGCAATGGGCAGGTCTGAAAATGTAAACCTGTGTGCAGAAGTAGGCAGGCTCCTCCATGTGGTGAACTAGTGAAGGATAGACCTGTGAGGCTGATGAGATGTGAAGGCTAAGAAGTGCTGAAACGTGGGAATGATAATGGGACAGATACAGAGTTGCAGAAAGAAGGGAGGCAAAAAAACCCCATGAGGGTGGGGGGAAATGGGCTACAGACCTAACCTGTTTGAAACCGGGTTTCTCCAACATACGAGTTATTTCCTTCTCTCCTTTTTTATAATTAATTCTTGCTTCCCAATATGGTACAGAACAATGGTAGCAAATAACTATTTAAAAATACAGTGTGTGCCTTGTATAGAAAACCCCATTTACAACCAGTATGTGTTAGAATTTCAGGATCAGGCCAATCATCCCACAGTAGTGGCTTTCAAATGGTGATCTAGTGTTACCTTCTGTCTGCTACTCAACCCAGACAGCAGGCACAAAAAGTATTCACCTATCTTTGCCACAACATCAGCCAAAGTCCTAAAGAAGCTTGATCTTAGGTGGTATCCTTGTGATGTAACAAAAAATCCAATGAGGAAAATAAAGACCAAACTGCAGAATTGTGTTTTATGTTGTACAGCGTGATTTGAACATTTCCAATGTGCTCATATCATTCTGAAACTGTATTATATTTAGGATCAGGAAGCTGTTTTTATCAATGTTTCACAAATGGATAGCGGAACTCCAAACTTCATGGACCTTCCTTGAAGATCAGTGACATATTTCAGCATGGTAATCAGTCAAACTGCCTGCTCAGATGCTAATAAAGATGAATAAATGTTTCTGCTGAACATGGCACCCTACTGCTGTGACCAAGAAATTAGGCTTATATTTATGGGCCAGGTTTTCACCCTCTATGCCTGCGTCACCTAAGACAAGAGTGCATATCTTTGCTAGTGGCTCATTTAAGATATTTGAGTTGAAAATGCAATCTATTGCCGAAACAAAGATGAAAACGATCCCTTCTGTCTTAGTGCCCAAATGTGTTATTTGCTGGAATGGAAGGGGGTTAGATTTTTTTTTTTTTCCCAGGGTGTTGAAAAGGCTCCAAAGGACTAAAGAAAGTGATCAGTTCTGCTTATGATCTTTACCCATAACTATCTTGGAAACATGGTAGAGGAAACATAAGATTTCTGAGTATGAGGTGCTACCTTCTGATACAGTTGAAGCTTCTTCAAGTAGCCAGACTGTCCTGTCTCTATATAAAGGTCTTTTCTAAGTTTTTTAAAAATAGAGTGGTTAGACACTGTCCTGAGAGGTTGAAAAAAATGTAGGCTAAACATGTCTCCACAGTTTTCCCAAAGCCTCTGGTTTGTGTCCAATAGCTTTTTCTGTCTAATAGCTTTTTCAGCTTTTTTTCTCCAGTAGTAAGATTCCAGATTGCCTTTTCCTACATAAACTTCATTATGATTTTGTCTGCTAACAAATCTCAACTAACTCTAACTTCTCTCAGTTAATTTTCAAGGCCTCACTTTCTCTCCGCTTCAGGTTTATGATAGAAAGGTGGGATTTTGAGACCATATTCTAAATACATGCAAGTTCATACCAAGATAGTTATGTATATACTATCAAAAGGTCCTTCAGGAAGATAGTATTGTTTTCAGATTTAGGGTCAAAGCATATTTTAATAATCTTCCACAGTAAGATAATGGGTAATTAAAAATATATTGAATACATTTGAAGCTCAAGCATGCATGGGTATATAGTCTGTATAAAAAAGGAATATCCTGTTCTTCATTGCGGAGGTGACAAGCAACTGCCATTATGAATACCATTTATCACCGTCTTGAGAGTGTAAGTATACTCAGGTATCTCTGGTACCCTGCAGTCATCTTTGAGATGATACCATTGATATCATGATCACAAAGCCGTGATCAGTTCTTTGGAGAACAGTGACTGAAAGGATGCTCACAGCTCTTTCTCTCAGCAGACCTAGGGCTCTCCCTGTGTTTTCAGTGGGGAGAGATGGGCAGGCAGGAGCTTTGTTCAGGATCTGTGGTTTAAAAGAAGCATGTCCACTCCTTGTTTGCTATCCAGTCTTGTGTTTAGGGAACACTGACATTCGGACCTGTTTGGGGATTGTGGGCAGAACACACCAATTCAGAAGCAGGTAAAATCTCCTTGACTGAGTATTCAAATCTGATGCCTACCACTACACTTTAACAGAGGCCGAAAGTATCAGCTAAAAATTGCAAAACCCATGCAGTATTAGACAGATTCACGCAGACCTGTAAGGCAGCCTTTTGGAGGCTGCCAGTATCTGGAGACATTGGGGCTTTGGCTAGGAACCCAAGGCGTTGCAGAAGAGCCTCAGGAGCAGGGAAGAGGGACTACTGCCTTTGCTGTACTTCCCAGACTTGCAAGAGCTGGTTTTATACCATGGATTATTTTTTATTTATTTATTTATTTTTAACAGGAATTTGATTGGCTTCAAAGAGTTTAGTTTGTCTACTTTCCAAGCAGTTAAACTTTCCCATGGCCTGGCCTTACATTCACTGCAATTGAAGTTGTTTTGTTTTGCTTGAAGAAGCCACTGCTCTGTGAGGCTGCAGCAACAGCACACAAATATTTGTCTGCCTTAGGTTTTGAGAATTCACCCACAGCCTGCTTGGGTAGTGAGCATTTTATATGGCTGTCCTAATGAAGACAGGATACTTGTGAGTTTTTCTGGAGCGGGGGAGAAAATTAAAGAACAAGCAGTAGAAGTCTTTTACGGGTTAGTTCTCCAAGTATTAGTTAATTTTCCCTTTGACTTCCTTAGTGCTTGGACAAATAAACTCTTTAGTTTTGGAGTCTATAAGCAGATCAACATGTTCATTAGGCTGAAGCCAAGTTGTTTAGGCCATCAGTTTTGGTTTCAAAAAGTACTCTTGTCATAACAAAGGTTTATGCATACAACCAAATATGTGGGACAGACTAGTCTAAAGCCAGGGATGCCTAAACGGTGAAAAGCAGGGGTTCACATCCACCGTGTCTGTTGAAAAAGCTGCTGTCTTCATGGCTTTTCAAGCACAGAAAGAAGGACAGCAGCCAGGGGATTTGAACACTGTCACAACATGCTGCAGCCAAAGATTGGTTGCAGGAAGAAGATAGATGATGGCAGTGAAAAATTCTCTATAGGATGGTGAGGATGGCTGCACAAGGAAACATTCATCACCACTTTTGAGTTGGTTTAATAGAATAATCCATAACATTTCTGCAGGGAAATATTGCAGTATTTAAAATTAGAGCTGTGGGAACTCAGTGGGGAAAAATCTGCCTGGCAAGAAACTTGCATTTGTTTTGTTTTTGTTTTTTTTTCTTTAAGAAACTGAAAAGCACTTTCAACTCTGTGAAGCCAAGCACAGCCACACTAAAGGCCACAGAGAATTCAGATGCCAAAGAAAAATCAAAACTACTGGCTGCAGAGCCAAACAGTAGGTCTTGATATTTTCTGTCATCATTGTAGAAGGGATCATACGCAGCAGAAGGAGTGAAGGCATTCATTAAAAGTCACGCCCTTTGAACTTGCTTGCCAGCTTCATTTTTTGTAGCACAAATCTGGAACTGCCTCAATAAAGGTCACAGTTCCATGTGATATCAGCCAAGGCTAAGTGGAGAACGTAGAAGAGGGTTTTCTTGGTAGTGAGATTCTTTTTCAAAACAATTGCCCACTTCCACTGAGTTGTTGCTGTGTTGAGCACTCTTCCGTGATCACTCTTAATTTATTTACATAGTTTAAACTATTCAATTCTATTAAACATTGAGTCTGACAAATAAGGATGCTGGTACTGCATATAAAATAATGTGATACTTTCAGTATCAGAACCTCAAGGATTTCTTGAGTTTTCAAAGTCCATTCACAGATTTTGTGGCAATAGAACAAGGGGTAATGGTTTTAAACTAAAAGGGAGTAGATTCCGATGGGATATAAAGAAGAAAGTTTTTACAGTGAGGGTGGTGAAACAGTGGAACAGGTTGCCCAGAGAGGTGGTTGATGCCCCATCTCTGGAACCATTCAAGGCCAGGTTGTGGGCACTTTAAGCAACCTGATCTCTTTGAAGTTGTCCCTGCTGATTGCCAGGGGGCGTTGGACTTGCTGGCCTTTACAGGTGCTTTCCAACCCAAACCATTCCATGATTCTCTGATTTTCCAGCCACGAGAATCTAACTGCAGAAGCCAACATACTTCATAAAAGCAGGTGGCAAATAAAGCTCATTCTGTATTTTCTTTTTAAATGGAGGAAGAGGAGAGAAGAGAAACAGGTTTTGTTCAAAGTCACAAAACTAATCAAGAATGGGAAGAACCACTAGCAGGAAAGAAGTGTCCTGAATTCTACAGCCCAAGAAGGCTAAGGATTGAGAGTACTGGAATGGGTTAGGTATTTCTCAGAAAGGGACAAGGGATTGTACTGTGTACATTTGTAGTAATTCCAGTTGCAGAAAGCACAGGTGTCCACCTGGGGTGTGCATCACACAGTCTATGTGAATTTACCTTCCTAGGTGACAGAGCCATCTAAAAAAGTTTTTTTTTTCCTTGGTACCCCTTTCCATTAGCTAAAGATTTATAGGAGTATTACAGAAAACTCCCACAAGATCCCAAAGAGTGACATGAGAAAACTGCTGTATTTATACAGCAGTAATGGGGTGCACCCTACTCAGGCAGAGCTCTGGCCATGGTATCTTGAGCATCTCTGACTGTCAGACCTTTGAAACTCCTCGTACTATGGTTCACAATGGAGCAAGTATGCTGGTTGGTGAGACAGACATAGAGTCATGCACCTTTTCCGTTGTGGCTGTCCATACATGCTGGCAGAATTATAGGAATGTGGCCCTTTGAAACCTCTGTCCCTGTGTTCACATCTGTGCATTGACTCCAATGAAACCAGATTTTGCCTTCAAGACTGTGATCACCCAAGGTGTGAAACAGGATGAAAGTCAAACTCTCACAGTGATAATATAGTATGATAATTTCTGATCACATCCAAGCCAGGCATATCTAGGGAAATATTCTTAAGATTATATTCTTATATAAAAATACCAACTAATGAAAGCTGAGCACTGTGGTGAAATTTAATTTAGTTTTCTAAAGGAGTATTATAAAAGCATCTTTAAAAGGCAGTAATTTTTTTTTTGCATCTGTAGGTGAATCATAATTCAGATTTTTATTACTTTGGAAAAAACTCAGTGTGAACCAGAATGTACAGAAACCCTTTCAGAAAAACATTTCCATAAACATAATCTCCAACATTTTTTTAAGAATTGATGGAGCTTCATATCACGTAAATATATGAAAGTCCAGAATAAGATTCTGAAGAAAGATATGGTCATCATAATCGGCTGTTTCGTTCTTGTACACCACAGTGCTAGAACAGAGCAGCTTGTGCTCAATGAATGCTGCTGTTTCCCCACTTTTTATTGTTGATAAATAGCTCAACTCCGACAGGTCCTCAGTGATCCATCACTTATGACAGATAAGCACTATAGATAATAACTGAAAACAAAAAGTGGATTTTTAGACACATTTATTTATAATGCTACATGCTAGCATGCTTTAAATCATCTTAGAAATAATATCTGGCAAATTGAGTGTTGCTCAGTGTTCAATAAATTTTGTTTTCTCTCACAATTAAGTAGCATATTATGACATTCACAAGAGGCAGGAGGAGTTTGCCAAGAGACAGACACCCAGTTGCAGCCTTTCTTGGACCATGTTTCTGAAGGGCATTTCTGCTGGAGGAATAGATTCAGTGTTGTTTTGACAGATCCACAGTAATGTAAAAAATCTGTCTCATGGAACTATGGTGCCTGCTTGCTTAATGCCTAGTATGGCTTCCTAGCAGTAGATTAAAAATAGCAGAACTTGGCTTTATATATGGAAATACAAATTGCCATGGTGGAGGGAAATCTTTCTGCGTTGGCGGTGTTATTTTGAATAGATTCTTTTATTAGTGTGGGGTTTTTTTTGGTTTTGTTTTTTTTTTTTTATCACGGCATGAACCTCAAAAAGGCGTTGGCCTTTTATTTTAAGGGGTGGAACTGAAGTGTAAACGGTGATACCATCTAAAACTGCTGCAAGCTGTCTGCTCAGCGAACGCCAAAACTGCATATGCAATGTTCTGAAGTTAGACATATACATTCTCATCTCTGTTTTGGTGTTTTTGTAAGCATACTCACATTCAAAGTGCTGAGAGCTTCCTGATCACACTGAGATAAATGGAAGCTGCATTTCTGCGTATCAATGATTACATGTCAAAATGCAGTTGTCCTATCCTGGCTATCTGCAAACAGAAAACTAAGGTAGATGATCTCGTGGCAGTACTTGAAAATAAACTTATTTTGCTGACATAAGCATTCAGCTGTGCTTGTGTAATCTGTTGTCTGTGTCACTTATGTATGAATCTAGTAGGTAATGTTTTGAATCTAGTTTTTTCTTATAGTATTGGGGCTTGGAACAAAATAGAATTTATAGTGTGTCCTCAGAGAATGAATTATATTCCTTTTCGCCTTCAGAAAACTTCTGGTGTAGTAAAAACCTCTATATTTTTTTTCAAATCTCTGAAAATAGCTGACTGCTGCCTAATGCAAAAATCATGAAATTATTTATTACAGACCTAGTCCCTTCATAGTGTTGACCTAATTAAAATGTATCAGCATCCTTTAAGATGAAAAAGACATAATGTGGCTGTATTTATCATTGAGTACGTTGTTCAAATGCGTTTCCATCAAATAAGGATGTTAAAGAACTGCAGCAATACCCTGGGATTTTGTGTTTGCTCTTAAACTCTGGAGAATAAACGCTCAGGTAGTGAAAAGATAATTCAAACTCCTCTTCTACCTTATAATTTAGCTTTAAAATGAGAATGCATTTTGCTAAGTTGAGCAAGTCAGCAGTTCTGTTTCTATCCTGTAGAAAGTTTGGGGAAAAAATATGCAAATATCCTTATTTCCATATTCATAAAAGCTCCTAGGCATGAAAAGTGGCTCTTTCTGCCATCAGTTTCCTGTTTTGTGGTCTACCACCAGCTAAATCACAGATACATTTTACCTCAACCCTCTGAATAAACATTCTCTGTGTGCTTGGTGGGAAGGCATGCCAAGGAGACAGTGTGAGACTGGTGTTCATGGAGGCTGGGGGCTAGTGAAGACCACATCACAGGCAGTAAGGGAAACGTACAGCATCTAACTTAAATGATCAAGATAAGAAGATTCTTTGCTTTCCTGAGCATGTGCCATATCCAAAAAAATATGAAGAAATTTTATATCCACATCCCTTCACTACCTCACTATTTTGTTTTTGTTTTGTTAGGAAGGTGCTGAATATTACTGTTTTTAAGAGCTTCCAAGGATGTTTTTGATATCCCTCTAGAACACTTTGATAAAGATGCACAGGAGGTATTTTGGGGTGGCAAAGGAAATTAATTCACTTCAAACTAGAGCCTCCAAAGACAATATGAACAGACTGATTTGGTATGTGTCTCCCAGGCAATATCTGCATGGCTGAATCTGCAGAATTCAGCAGGCTTAACACAATTGCAACAAATAACCACAGAAAAGACGAAATATTTCCACTGGTACATCTTTCTACAAACTCCTCATCCTCTATCATCTCACCACTCATACAAATGTTAGATTTTAAAATAAAATGTTGTAACATGAATACTAGCTATGCCCACGATGAGAAAATAGGCATTAAAAGTAACCTTTGACTTTTTGAAAACAGTTCTAGAATGATATTTGAACAGGCTAATAAATTACTCTCTATCAGTGAATTACATTTTGGCTTGGAAACAATGACCTTACAGACCACTCCACATAAATTAAGGCTTGAGAGTAGTTTTCAAACCTATTCTTCTGCTATGCCCGGTTTATACTTCTGATCAGGAGATAATAATGCAGCTGTTCCAGCAAGCACAAGAAAATAGTGGAAAATCTTTGCTTGGCTCACGGCAGTAGTAACAGATTGTACTACTAAGTAGAGCGGGGTGTTTTGAGATTGAGTGGGTTGTTCCTGAGTCATATGTGAGTTGAGACAGGGACTCTAAGAACAGCAGAATTAGTAGGGGTGTAAGAACACAAAATGAGCTGTGGAAAAGCATAAGAAATTCTTTAATGTGTGCAACAGGTGATAACACTTTTCTGTGTGTATTGTATGGTACACAATACTTTAAGAAGGTCACTGGGCAGCAACTGGCAGATGTCTAAACTAGAAGGCTCTCTTGCCAGCTGCTAAAGCCTATTTATGTAGTCTGGAGGTGGGGGTGGGTGGGTGGTGGGGTGGCGGGGAGACCTGTTACAGTCCAGAGCATAAGAGATGTTGCAAACACGGACCCTACAGTTTACAGTCTGGATACAGTCCAAAACACTGTAAATTCATTCTACAATTACACAGGATAGGAACAAATTACAGTCCAAGAGTATCACCTTCTGCTTGCTCCCCAGAGCAAGGTCTGGCTCCTTCAGTTTCTTTAACTACTCTTCATTTGCAGAACATAATTCCCTCATTCCCATAGAACCCTTTGTAGAAGATCCAACCTTGCAACTTGTTTTCAGGGAATGGTAAAACTTTGTTGTTTACAAATGGGTCTCCAATACAGGAGAAATGTTCATGCGCCATGTCTAACCTTGTGTCCTGAAAGATTTCTGCATTAAAGTGTGCTTTAGTAAAGTGAGAAATGATAGCAATAACACTCATTAAATATGTTCCTACATGTCACAGGTAGGTATTCTGCAGAACAATCTACATATTGTTCCCAGAATGGAAACAGTGTTATTAATAGATAAACAGTAAATATATACTTTTCGTAACACTTTTCCAGGGTGTTTCTGCAATTATCATCAGAAAACATGCATGCTGATAGCATTGCAAATTATTCTGATTTGAGGTGTAATTCTCCATATTTAGTCTTTGCATCTCATGAACTCATATCCGGTTACACTTGAGCTGTGAGGTCAACCTTGATGTTATTAGACAGAACATGGAAAGCAGTATCCACCAGTCTGGGATTATGTAGATAATTCCCCATTTCCCATCACCAACCAGGAAAAGCAAAGCTAAGATGCATGGATGATGTCAGGAGTGGATGACCAATGGTTTCAAATGCTGTGGAGAAATTTCCTAGGATGAAGCTGGGGTGGGTTCCCTTTGCCTGTAGAAAAAAGCAACAAGAACAGCTTTTGTGGTTAGCTCTTCCAAGTTCGAACTTATGAAAGGGAATTACAGCTAAGTAGTTTGCAGGGTCTGTGGTGTCCATGTATTTGGAAGGATTTGAGGTTGGGAGTTTTTGCTGTTGTTACTGTTGATTTTGTAATGTTCTATCACTTCTGGCATGCCTTCAGAGCACACAGCTAGTTTCGAACCCAGTGGAAACAGGAAATGTATAATTTTTTGATACAGTAGTTTAGACATGGTCTGCTCAGTGCTCAAATTACTCTGTATAGTATGTGTTTCATCTTGCAGTGTTGGGTGTTATTGTATATCATCTATCAAGACCAATTAAAATTATTTTAGTTTTTTAACTACTGTTATAAATTTAGAAGCTGCTGGATGTCAGAAGGCTTTTTCTTTTTTCTTTTTCTTTTTTCTTTTGCATAAGTAGTTGTCCCCTAAGGGACAATTTAAAGAAGTTATCTGGAAGAAAACATGAGTGTATTAGCATGTTCATCCAAAGGCACTCTGAGTTCTCCATTTAGCGGTTCCTATGATCAAAGAAAAACTGGAGAACAAGTTAACAAATGCCACGTCTTGCATAAAGCTGAATCTTGAAGGCATTTCTTGTCTTTGGTTGAAATGATTACTTTGAAAGTGAATCTTGAAGGTCATTTTTGCTTCTACTAACTCAAAGAGATACCTCACTAAAAGCAAAAATTCAGATTCTGTTTTCAAGCAAGCAAAATAGCCTCTGAAAGAAACATGCTAATGCACTGTTTGCTAACAAATCAGTGAAAATTTTGCTCCCTTAAGGATCTATTTTTTAATTTAAAATAAAAAGGCAACTATGTAATCTACTACCTTGCCACTACAGTCACTGTATATCTTATCCTATCACACTGCTATCTTTACTGCTTTGCTAAAATCAGTTCATGAATGGAAAGAAGCTGGGAGAGCTGAGCCCGAGCAAATTGCATTACATTGGCGGAGTGGGCAGGGAAAACACAAACAATTCACTGCCACATAGCTGTCTCCTTTGGTGGAAGTGCTTGCCCTTGCTTGGCCTGTTCAGCCCAGAGTTTACAAATTATGTGGGACTATTACAGGACACAAAGACCTTGTATAACTCTATTGTTGAGTAGAGCAATGTGGCATCTTTCCCTGGTTAAACAATAATCCATTCTGGTGCTCAGTGACCCCTCCTCATTTACTCATGCTTCCAATCACATCTTGGCTACTTTACAGCTGTTCTAATGCACTGCAGTAAGACCTTTCATCTTCCTATAGGAAGCTCCATCTAGTCAAGAAAATTTGTAGCTTGTCTTCTCAAAAACAGGAATGGATCATAGGTTCTGTTGTTTATAGTTCTGTTACTAGAAAAATACTTACCTGTTTCTTCTCAAGAAAAGGCATGTTTAATGAAATCTATAAGCATCTTCTACCCTAACAAAATGAATGTGCTAACAAAAAACATACAGAAAACGATTACTGGAAAATAATAATTTCCAGCATTTAATCACGCTCAATGAAGAGGTTTTTTTCCAAATATATATAAAAGGAATTTCCATGCTGCAGCTTATGTCCATTTACTGTCCTTTCACCATGCACATCTGAGAAAAGTCTGACTCAATCTTCTCTATAATGACCAACTGGGCAGCTGAAAACAAAAATTAAATTAGCTCAGGCCGAACAAACCTGTCCTTTTCTCTCAGTCTTTTCTTGTACATAAATAAGGGAGAATAGGGTGCATCAGAAAGGTGCCTGTTCAGGTGATGAGGGGGGAGAGTCCTTGGACACATCCCATAATACATCAAAATATCTATCTAGATGGAGCCAGAAGTTAATATAAATAATGAGTTATGGTGGTAATAGTTTATAAGACTCCAACTCCTCCTTGCCTTTCCACACAAGTGATCATTCAGTTTGTCTGTGCAAGCAAGGATTGTTCTGATAAAGCAGACAAAGAGGACAAATATAAGCAAATAATATTAGTAGAAGTGGCAAGTGAGTTATTATGTATAAATTACCTACAACAGTGAAACTGCCTCAGGGCTTTATAAAGTCCCTCTCCATGCCAAAAAAATAACAGATGAGAATCTCTTGAAGCTCAAGCTCCATCCAAGTTCCTAGGGTGTCAGCCGTGATGGCAATAATCATAAAAGCATGGTGGAGACTCTGAGAATAGAAAAACCTCAGAGAAGAGACCCAATGGTGAGAATCTTTCTGTAGGAGTTGAATTCATGGGTCACTTGTATCAAAGCAATGAAGAAATAAGTTTCTTGCCTTAAGTTATAGGGAAGCTCTTCTGTGTTGGGCTTGTTTACTTGGATTTTGCACAATGGAATGGATTTAGCTCTTAGATACTGAGTCACTGTTAACAGATGTTCTTTTGATCCTGTTCAATGAGAACTGCCAAAACAGAGAAAAAATATCAGAAAACACTGGTACTGCTGGCAATTTACTTCATGTGCCATAAGTCACAGGAAAATCAAGCAGTGAAAAATGTAAACAGAATTTTGCCCAATATATTCTAAATTGTCTCTTCAATGATTAAGTGATTTTACACTTTCAGGGCAAAATAAGATATTTCTTAAAGAAGAAATGCTCAATCTCTCAACCTGCTTTTAACATTTAATTTTGCATCTCTTTGAGTGGTGAGACCTCTCTGATGACAGTTATGTTTTGATAAACAGCAGGCACTAAATACTAGCTCTGAGTTAAAAGTAGTATGTTAGAAGATTGAGACAGGTATCATAATGTTTGCTTGATTCTCTTTTAGAAAGAAAAAGTTGAACAATCTAAATGTAAATTTATACTGATCACAACTAAATTAAAAAAAAAATGCTTTCAAGAAACACTTTCCCCACCAGACCCAGAAAAGTTTTTTATATTTGAGGTATTATATTTTCTCAGGCTCTGGTCCAATGTAAATTCAGTCAAGATGGAAGCCTTTGGTAAAGGGTTTAATAACAAACACTGACAGAGCCAGGTATTATATTTAACTCTCAGTCATTATATAACATCAAAAGGAATACCTGGATTCTTCAACAGACACTTTGTTTAAAAAAATATGTATTATATATGTGTTCAGTGAAATCTTCTATCACTCCTTAAGAACACCAGTTTGGCTTTGGAGGAATATTTGGCAGGATATTTTATTGGTTTAAATGCATACACAACTGACATAAATTACTATAATAAATGTTCCATCATTTCCCCTCTGGTTATAGGGAAATGAACCAATATCTTTTTTTCCTCTGTTGCATTATATAAAACAGTTGGATAATCAGAAACGGATGTTGGAAAGTTGGCAGTACCGGTGCAAAGGCTTTTAGTACTGTGCTGCCTTGCATGCTTAGATTCCCTGCAATGGCTTTAGAGCAAGTTTTGGTATGTGAAGGCTACAAGAAATAGCCCCTTCATTTGTTCCCCTCAGCAATTACTGAAACGCAACAGGCGTGTTAGGTATTAAAGGTAGTGCTAAAAGGGGTTGCCCTGAGACATGCTGAGCTCTCTGGACTTGTTTCAGCCATGTGCCTACAGTCATGCTGAAGAGTAGGTTCATTGACTTCAGCTTAACTATCCTACTGAGCAGGACAGAGCATCCACAGAGATTGAGTAATTTGGGCAAATTAGATCTTCAATAAAATGGTTATGAAAAAATACAGGAGCAAGTAGGAATAAAACTGAAGGGGCACTAGGAAATAAGCTGAAGTCTAGCTGATGTGGAGCAGGACTGAATGTAGCTCAGATCTGAGAAGGGGCAAATTTTGAGGAAAGGACTGGGAAACTATTGGTACAACCACACAGTATGGAGCTGCTTTTGTCTGAATACATGATGTCTGTATATTTGACAAAGTAACAAACGATCAGACTGAAGGGAACGGAAAAAGTTTAACAGCCACTCCTATGGCAGATGAGGGAGTGCTGACAACTTACTTTTAATCTGCATTTCATTAAGATAGACTATGTTGAAAAGGAAGGTATACTTATAGTTGTATTTCCATAGAATAGATTTACTGCAAATTTGAATGAGAACAAAACTTGACTAGCTTCCCTGGTATTTAGGACACATTTGATTTCTGGGGCGTTGGCCCAGTTATTTCACAGGTAAAGAGCTTACAAGTGAGACTGGATGTGTATGATGGGAATAGTAAACACAAATAGTAACACCAGGTATAGTCTCATGTCACTACACACGTCAGCTTGTTCACGTAGTTCTAGCATCTGAAAAGTAGCCCAGCAACATAAAAAGGGAATCAGATCAACACCGTAACTTGGTTTATGTTGCAACCACACAAATGTAGTTGCTGACATGCAGGGAGGGTGCGGCCATATGGCAGCCCAGGCATAGCTTGGGTTATGCTGTTCTGTAATGCCAATAACTTTGGTCACAAACATGATCAAAATAACATATCATCATGGTTGTCTGCAGAGATAGAAAGTTGGATTTCAGAAATATAGAAATGTATTTGGACGTACATTGAATTAATAGTGCACAATGATGAGAAAAAAATGTATATCATGCCTTATAATTGACACTAGACACTCAAGAGGAAACACAAAGAATTTCTAATGACATGCTTTCTTATGAAAGCACAGTATTCAAGATGGTAGGAAACTAGAATTTCCATTCTGTGGATAATCAGACACCTCAAAAATGTTTGTTCCAGTTTAAATTGGAAGAGAAAGTAAAGTTTTCCAGTGAAGCAAAACCTTCCAAACACTAAAATTTATGACTCATGGAGCATTTGATGTTGAGAATATCAGATGATGATGATGATGATGAACAATGTAGTTTCAGGAAGATAAAAGCTGTTCATGTTCATTGTTCAGATGCTGTGGGGTTTTTGCAATATTAATGCAATACAAATATTAATCAGTAGCCAATTTGAAATACTTATATTGTCAGACACATATTTTCTTTTACTGAAATAGCAACATTGTTGTGATATGATTAGATTCAAAGTATCAATCAGCATGTTCCAGTGTGCTGTTTTATTTTCAATGAACTGCATATTCCTATGGGCAGAAATTATTTTGCTGAATTTCTTATCACCTATGCAGAAGAGAAAGCAACTGGAGCAGTCACGAGTGTGTGTCCTGCTGCAGACGCAGCCAATGCAGTAATGTTCCAAGGCAGAGCACTTAATGGCCTTTTAGTTGCTATCATTTTGTTACCCTGAAGTACTTGTGTTAGGTTGAAACACTTTCAGTTATATTGCTTGGTCAAGGTTGTGGACTTCTGCAGGAAAGTTAAGAAAACACTAATTTAGTAGTCTACCTTTCAAAACTCAAATAATTGTTTTATTTTAAAACTGAGAATACATAAATGGCAATTCATATAATGTAGCATATCACGAACCAGAATACATCTTGAGTGGAAGAAAGTGGAGAAAAGACATGAAGTGACTGTGTGTTAGCATAGCCAGTCTCCTGAAGTCCCAGACAAGTGTGCCTTTTAGTCCTACATTTTTTTAAATTTTTTATCCTTTTCTTTTAACCTTTTTTATTTTTCATCTCAAAGGCGGTGAGGACAGGGAGCCATCACAGGACCTCAGCTAGAGTGGTGTATTCCCATTTGAGCTTTGCTGTTAAAAACATACATAGACAAAGTGGACACTCCCAAGGAGATCACTCTCACTTTGAGTCATGAAAAAAACTGAAATATGAGAAAAAAATGGAAGAAAGTAGGATTGTTTAACGTAGGGAAAAGACAGAGAGAAAATGTAAGAAGCATTCTGGAATGTAGAAGATTGGTGCAGGGAAACGAGACATACTGTTCCAGGTATGCTTGGGGTCCCAGTTGGATGTGGTAGGTCTAAACTGCAGCAGAGGAGATTCACATGACACACTGGAAAAAGCTTTGGGAGAACAGAGAAAAGCAGTGGAAACCTTTCGTGGGGACACTGCAGTGATTACACAACTGAAGGTTTGTAAGAACAGGTTGGGCAGGCACCTGGCCAGATGCCATGGGCAGGACCAGGTGATCTCTGCAGGACCCTTCTATTACTTGTCTCCATCCGTAATTCTGTGATTCCAAACTGTAGGGGAGGGGCATTTCCTAACCTTGGCAATAACCAGTGCACTGATCCTCTTTCTCTGGTTTCGGTCTAGCTCTTCAGCCTCCCAGAAAACATTACAAGGTCCAGTCAGAGGCAGATTTTGATGCAGAGATCAATTTTAAAGGACATATGAAAGAAAAAGAACGAGGATATGAGACAGCAGAATAAATCAAAGCTCAGGCTTGCTAGATGTGAGACTGGGAAAGGATAATGTCAACTTGCATGTTTCTGTACCAGCAGCTATAGCAGGAACATCAGGACTGATAGTTGCACATGGTTGGAGGCATTGTACTTCTGCACCTTTCGTGAGCTACTGTTGCTGCTCCCACCTTGATTTGGGCTCTGAACCAAATCACAGGGCAGATGGCCACCACTCCTTTTTAGGATTAATCACTGTGTCTTGCCAGCTTGTGTCCAAATAGCCCATGGTGTATGGAAAGAAGGCGTGCAGCAGGCCTTACTCACTGGTTTTGGTGTGCCTTGCATGTATAATCTCATTACAAACCAGGTGCTGGAGCCAGAATTCTCATGAGTTGTAGGGTTTTTTTCCTGATTTGGGAGGACAGCTAGATTTCTATTTAGGAGATTTGTCATTCATTACAGTCCAAGCATGAAAGAATTTGTAAAACATTACTGTTATCTTGGGTACTTCACTGTGGGCTGGGTTGTAACTTTGGCTTTAGGAGGCTGGTATTTTAGGCAAGTCGACTTTTTACTTCAGTTTAACTTTTTTTTTTTTTTTCTACTACATTCTGGCCTTATAAAATAGAATAAAATAATCCTTGTAAAGCATTCTACAATTTGTAGAATAGTTCTTTACATTATATTTTTTTATATAATAATACTTCGTATATATCCGCTTTAGCAAGAATGCAAGCTTTTATGAAGAGTATGAGAGAAGGAATGCTTTCATTTCACTTCATAATGATCATACAAGATCAAAATTTCCTTTTAGTACTTAGTAAGTAGATAAACACTCTTTAAAAACTATTAGAACCACTATGGGAATGTAAAGATGCTCAGATGGTGAAATTTAACCTATCTCAAAATCAAGGAAGTCATGTGGTGGGGAAGGCCATATTTGATTGTTGATGAGAACAATTATGTTATAATATCCATAGTCTAAGAAAAGGACCTGGATAGCTACTAAAGAAAATTCCTAGAGTCATTCATTTGTATTCCAGGAAGGTTGGCTATTAGTCCAGAAATCGCAGTGGAAATGAGTAGCTCTGTCAAGATTAAGAGCCAAAAACCTACATATTTGTTGCTTTAAAGCACCTGATATTTAAGCCAATATTTTGGAAATTAATGGAAGAATTGATTCTGGACAGAATTATGCCATAAGTAGTGATCTAGTAGCAAACAGGAAGGAAGAAATTTAAGAGTGCCAAATTGATATACCAGGACATACTTGCTAAGCTGGTAAACAATCGCTTGCTTCTCTCAACATAACCAGTTAAATCTTGATCAGCATTCACAGACTATAAAGGAAAAAGGCCTACAGGATGGAATTTTTGCTCTTAGAGTGGAAGGACTGTTGTTCTAGGTGTTTGTGCAGCCATGTAGGTACCACCGCAACCAAGGGCTTTAGAAATGGCTACGTCAGAGCACGGTTCAGTGAAAGGCTGCTGTGCTCCAGGGAGACCAGGGTGGGCCTGGATGACCGTCTTCCCATTTCAATATTCAGTGCAGCTAAGCCAAGCCATCTTCTTTGCATTCCAGTCTTTTCACTGTTTTTAAATGCCTCCACAGAAGGCAGGAAGAATAACTGGATGTATTGTTCCTGATTGTACAAGCTAGCCTAATGAAGAGAATCTTATTAAATCATTAGAATAACATTTAGAAGCTTAGCCACAATTCAGTCTCATCATAGTGGTTTAAATAAACATAATTTTCCTGTTTCTTGCACTCCAGCAGTTGGGAGCAGGTGCTGGTTCTCTGCAGGGACTCGTAACCTCATTCCTTGTTGTGTTCTTTATTTCTATTGGAACAAGTTTCTGCTTTAATCCTGAAGTAATTCATACAAAGCTGGAGGCTGTTCTTTGAATGTACAGGGCCTGAAGATTGTCTGAGTTTTGCCTGATACTAATTATTTTCTCAGTTTGTCTTGGCACTTTGCTGTGGTAATGGGTGTTTACCTTGAATTCCCTGCTGACTGTGCTGTGGAAGGAATGGGCACACAGGCAGGATATCAGTAGCAAAAGAAACATACCAAATTAACTACATTCCATCAGTAAATTAATTTCATTAGCATATTAAAATTACCGTGACTTGAACAGAAATTGGCTTGATGAATTTGGATCTGTTTTTTCAAACTCCAATATTTATTGCTTGACAGCTGAATATTTTGGTTCATATTGTATGAAATGGTAGAAGTTGCAGTCGTACATGAAATGTGGAACAGATTTGGATGCCAGAGAGCTTTACATAGCCTAGTTTTCTGTTCTTTTCGCTCACCTTTTTGCTTTGCTTATGTGAAGAGAGAATACACAAATTATTCAGTCATGACAGGTCTTCTTTTTGTCAGTCCATGAAATAAGCCTAAATAAGAAAAAGAACATGCATTAATATTCTTGAGAAATCATCATTTCCTGTACAAAAATCATTGTGTAAAGCATTGTTGCTTGCATCAGAACCTTCCCTTTTAAAACAAAATTTATTACAGCTATTGATACTATTTTTATGCTTAAATAAGAAAAAAATACAGCAGTTTGTTCTTTCAGAGTAGGAAATATCAAGTTCATTACAGGTATTTTTTCCTGTATGTAATCAGTGTACTTCTCTAAATTACCTCAATTCATGTCATACATCGTTACTTTATAACTGCAGTTTACTAGGGCTTGTAAGATATTTTACTTTGTGGCAAAATTGTACAGATAGTAATACCTAAAATGATTTAAAACATCAGTCAACAGACATGTTTCTTAGATCCTAGACTGAATTTATCTTTATGCATAACAAATTCCTTACTCTGCTTGTAGAGTACTGCTATGGAAGTGCATGTACTTTAAAGGGAGAGAGAAAAAACTTTATTTTAACTGTGCTGCCACCTATTCACCTATGAATGATTTGTACTAGACACTTAACACAATGGCAGAGAGATGAAGTGGCAAAGCCAGAACCAGAGTCTGTGATAAAATCACAGCCCTATCAAAGCCAAATGGAGTTTTACTAAATTTTACCCCTTTTTTCCTTCTTTTGTCTTGAGTGGCAAGCATTTTTATTGCCAAGGTAAATAAGCCAAGCTGGAAAATTATCAGTCTTGTCCTCCAGAAACTATATTCAGGAAGGACTTTGACAGGAGAGAAGCTCAAGCACTCCAACCCCGAAGTGACTGTTGTCTTGGACACATTAAGTCATATCCATCTGTTCACTGACCGTGAGTTTGCCCTGGTACATTTACATCTATTACATACCCATTTCCTGGGGTAAATATCCTGCATATTTATTGCAAGTACTTCTCAAAAAAGCATGGAATTCCTTAGAGCCCCAGGTGGAGACAGAGGTTTGGAAACTGGGCTCGGTACAGCCTCCTTAGGTCTTCCCAAACACAGAATGAAAAACAGAGGTAACCAAATACAGAGGCTGATTTCAGGCCACATCATACATCTTACTTACAACACCCGCACTGATTTGACTTGTTGCTTCTCTCTTGAACAGGACACTATGCAATTTGGGTAGTAGAGGTGCTAGTGAAGCCACATTTTCCCCACCATTTGGTGTGGAGTAGCTGCAGTATTGATCCTTATATTAAATATGGCTTAATGATAAAAAATAAATCATTGAAGAATTTGGGACAGCTGGCAGAAAATGTGTGTTAAAAATAATGTATGTGGTTTCAAATTAGAGAATGATTCAGATGGAAGAACATATGCTGTAAAAACGACTGCTATATGAATTAAAAATTATTAAAAAAAATGAAGACTGTTTGCTTTCTTTGTTAAATTAAACAGTGATACCAGTAAATAAAAGTACTTTTCATAATATTTCTTCATAAACTGGGTTTTTCTAATGAAATACTCAAACTAGGAACTGTAGCCAGACCACTGTCCAATTCTGAACCATAATATAATGTCTCACTTGTTAGATTTTGTATCTGAGTTCTTCTTAATTTCAAATGCATTTGAAAGTGCGTGCCTGTGTAAAATCAACAGATAAATGATCATTGGAGAAACTGGAGAAATGAAAGTAAAATGGTTTGAATCAACACCTGGGCAAAGATCTGTAAATTAGCTTAAGACTGAGGGCAAAACAGGAGTGCAGTTTTGTCCCACTCAATCTAAAGTTTGTGATTTTTCAGCTGAGTTTATGAATCTACTCATGAAGCAGCTGTGGCTATTCATTGTGGGCCAGTTTAACACGATGTTTAACACCTGACCTGAGAAAAACCTGAGAAAGGTCTTCTGAGTTTCGAGTGAAAACCAGCAACCAGGTTTCTAAAATCATGTCATTAAATGTGAGATACTGAATGCCTTCTCTGTGGTACGCTGGACTGCATTTTTACTGTTTTCTCATTTCCCATTGACTATAATATTCCACCGACTATAATATTCCACCACAGAGCTCCATTCAAACTGGGTAGTCACCTCCAGAACTGGACTTCTGCTGTTAAGTAGAGTTTTCATGTCCTCACTTCTGTTGCTGATCGTGGCTGAAAATTAACAAGGGGGTATTGAGGAGAAAACCAACCAACCAACCAACCAACCAACCAACCAACCAACCTGTTTTCAGAAAATACTTGTATTATATGCTTGCAGGATTATTAATCAGTATTTAGATGTTAACTGCACCAGTTGTGTGTCAGGTAGATTAAAATGCTTAAAATAAACTTTAGGCATTGCAATTTCAATAACTTACTGAAAAATATTCACTCTCTTTGGTGCAATGGAAACACAGCCAGAGAAATTAATCCTAAGCCAGAATGACACTAAATTCAGAGAAGTGTTGAAGATATTTTCAAGACATTTTTTAAAACACTGTGGTCTGGAGGACTTTAGATTGTAAAACTGTAACTGCCTGTCTCTGGTTTGAAATGTGCTGTATAATAAATGCTGTTATGTCTTATGTCTGACACAAGAAATGCTTCATTATGTTTTTTGTTTTGCTGAACTATGCAGCTTAGCTCAGGCAGAGCCATGACTGTCTGGCAAAATAGCACGGCAAAATACCAATAATGACTTAGACACTGATATTGCAGTGGATGCGCTTTTCAAGAGATATGGAAAGAATGGTCATAGTGGTGGAATAGAGTTGTAAAGGGAAAAAAAGCAGATAAAACTAAATCAGTGAGAATTGCTTTAGCAGGGATGTAGAGGAATTTCTACTGGAATACATGTCTCTGGACTCAGAGAGATGGCTCAAAATACTCCTCAGAGTCATGGAAGGAAGACAGTGATTGGAAATGCCACTTTGGGAGATCAAAACTGTACCCCTGGCATATGCATTCATTGGAACAACCTGCTCACTTGGTTTAGGTAATTAAAGAAAACCTTATCTTGTCCTAGGAATCTTGGGCTGAGTGGATATGAGCTAGTTTAGTTTAAACTAAATAGATGATAAAAATGGGATGTCAGCTATGGGTTTGTCACCCATTCAGACAGACTGACATTTCAGCTGCTCACTCTGTGATGCAGTTGAAAATGAGCCAGTTTCCATCCAGAAGCAGCACCACACAGTGCATGGCACAGCACTGGAGGCAGCAGGCTCTACTGAGAACCTGTAGAGCGTCTGCACATGAGAAAGTAAGTTCTGAACCTTATCTGTGCATATGGCAGTGCCAGAGTTGCCCACCAGGGACTCTGCTAGTTGCAGCCCAGATACTGACAAGGCTTTCTCCCTGGAGTCTCTGCTTTCATCCTTTGCTTTCTATTTCTTACTTTTTTCTTTACTTATCTCTTCCCCTACTCACTACATTTTATCTATCCCTTGTCTGCTCCTTTTGCCCCTCTCACTGACCCGCTTTGCAGAATGTTAGTATTATATGAGTTTGCAGTGAGGTTTCATCTCAGACTTTATTCTAAATAGAATTAAGAGTAGGCCAAAGCTGTGTAATAACTCAAAATGAAAAATCATGTGGGAAAGCTCCAATGCATGCCACTCTGCACTTTTGAAACCTTCCTGAGATTACAGTGACTGAAGCAGACATTAACCTGTCTCAAAAATGAACATCTTCAGCATTTCTATCCTTTCTATCAATACTTTAGCATTTTGCTGGTGCCATCTGCTTCAGAAGGAAAAATATTCAAACCAAATTGGCTATGCCATGTATTTTCTAACAAGTTACCCTTAACTTGTTGACATCTGAACCCTAGTTGTAATCTACCCGATCAATAGTCTGATCCCTGCTCCCGTTATCACTGTGCATTCAAATACAGGGGTTAAAAATGTCTTTACTTAGTTTTGCACAGCCCTAGGAGTGGAATGACACTGTATTTATAACAAGACAGCAACTTGGTCATAGCCTTAATTACAAGTGAGAAGCCCAGCGTACATCACAAGCTATGTTAGAGTAGGAGTAAAGGAAGGACTCCAGCTCTGTAATTCATATGGGTACACCTCCAGCCCTTTCCCAACAGTTTGATAAAGGATGAGGCACTACGAGATGAATTCTGATAGAGGAGAAGAGTGATGAACACAGAACAAGTTGGTGTTGCCCTCATTTTGATGGATCCCAAATCAAGATGGTCTAAGAAGGATTTACATCGGGTCTTGAGGAAAGCGTGTCATTTCTTAAGGAAAGATTTTATTTCAGATCAATGAGAGATGCTTATGATAATTTTCTCTTCAGCTCTAGAGGAGAAAATCTAGTTCTACAATTCAGAGTTTGCTTCTAGGTTTTGGTTTTGTTGTTTATTTCCCTTGGGAGTGGAGGGAGTGTTTCATGAAAGTCTTGTTTTCACTTTAATAATCCTCTTTGGTGACAAGTGATGGTAAATCTGGAGAACACTAGATGTTTTATGGTCCACTGGTAGGCGCTGTCTTCCACAAACGTTTCTGGTGGCCTCAAGGAAGCCATAGCAGAAACATGCATGTGTGGCACCATTGGGGTGTTATTCCCTGTGGCACTCATGCAAGTAGGCACAGGCTGGCTGGAGCTCTCCTCAGCTTGGGAAGATGCCAAGTGGGTGAAGCTTCTGTTTCACCTCCTCCACAGATGCTCTCTGCGTGACTCATCTGGCACCAGGGTTGCATATACAGTCATTTACGTCCATCTATATTATCTGGAAACAATGGGCATGCTGAAAAAAATTTTTAACTTTTTCTTAAAAAAAAAAAAAAATAGAGCTGTGTCATGTACTTAAAGGTTAATAAAATAGAGCTATTAGAGTTAAAAAGTTACTATCCTTTTATGTGAAGACCAAAGATCGGTTAATGACATTGCATTCTGCAAAAATACATGTCTTTTAAAATATTTTTCAGTTTCTTAACTTATTTCATTGCAGTTTTGTTATCTGCTCACTGTTATTTCAAGACACAGAAAATAGTGTCTGGAACATACTGTCTTTAGTGCAAATGTACTGAAGAGACATTTCTTAATTAGAACAGACTACTTCAGCAGGAGTACCAATTTTAGGGGAAAAAAGAAACAAAACAAATCTCATGTGTTTTCTCTTTAAAAATAGACAAAGCCTAGTGATGGTGATAGAAAATAGTGACTTGTCCTTCATGACAACTGGTGAGATTGTTTAAGAGAATATTCTTTTAACAATTAGTGATTTTGATAATCGTTCGGATGAGACCTAAATCCAGTAGTGACAGGCAAGTTAAGTAACAGAGAGATCTCTTTTCAAAATGGCTGCACTTTATAAATCTGAAAAGTGGGTATGAGCCTTTGTAGGCAGAGGGGAGATTTGGACCTGAACACCCCCATGCTAGGGAACCCCATATCCACTGGGTAAATATCACAACGCTAATATTACAGTAAAAATACCATAAAAGACCAGAGATTAATTTTAAGATAGAGTGGGGATATGAAGTAAATAGCTGCTTATTCATGGATGGAATTAGGAAAACACAGCTGCTCCACAGCAAAACAGAAAACATCCTGAACACAGAGAGGTTCAACATTTTTTTGTCCTCCCTCAGCGGTGGCAGTTTAGAAGAAAGAGGTGTTAGAAAATAAAAGGATTCTCTGCTTTATTTATCCAGTGATGTAATCAGTGTTTCTGTCATCATGCACGGAGGGAGTGGATCTGAGTTCCTGAGTGTCTCTCTCCTGTTAACAGTGACAGAGCCATCCCTCCAGCCAAGTCTCATCCCCACTCCTGTCTGTAGCAAAATTCCCACTGCAAAGGTGCTGAGGAACAAGGTTGCCAGTAATTGCTTCTCTACTTGGCACATTACATGAACTTTCAAAGACAGGTCTGTCATTGTCCAGTAGACAAGAATACTACGTATAGAGAGAAGGGAAGCATCCTTTTTATTGGCTTGTGTCCCCTGGAGCCAAGTACAGAGCAGGTACAGCTTTTTCACTCCAAAACAGGAATTATTTAAATCTACCATGGTGTATTCGTGTCAGACCAACAAAATTTGTTTTAAAAAAGTAATTCAAAAAAATGTGTGTGATTTTGAACCAGAGCATTTCTGGTTCAGAAGAGGGTTAAGAAAACTGATCAATTAACATGACTGAGCACAGAAACAAAATCGAAGAAAAGACAAGACTGTATATTGGTTCTGCTTCTGAAGGCTTTTGAGCGTGGAGTGCCATCATAAATAGCAAGCCAACTGAGAACTAGCCCTTATTTGGTAAATAAATGGCATCATTCCCCTTCCTATATGGAATACCCATAAACACTTATTTATAAAATACTGTGTGGGAATAATGGTAATATCAAAGACATTTGCTAAATCTATCACATCATCCATAACCTGAATGATTAATTATTATTATCTAAAGAAACATCACCCATACTTAATCCACTATAAAATGAGAACATATAAAAGCAGATGAATGCACTGTGCTTACATCTGTCTGAGAACATCTGTCTGAGAACCACAGCAATATCAGGACAAATTTTATTCTGAGATACAAAGGAATAAACATGTAGTAGTTGTTCTGTGAAAAATATAGGGAAGAATACATAAAAATGTCATTTACAGAAGAAATTCTGAAAATGATTAGGTTACGGATCATAAGGAAATGACTATCAGCTGAAGGGACCACAGTCAAATGACCTAAGTAAATCATCATAATAGCCATATTTATAACTGTTAGAGATTGAAACTTCACATGGTTATTACGATCACTGGTGATACACAGTACATTGCTGAAGAAAGACTTTTTATCTCTCTGTCTATTACAACGATAATTCAGGTGAAGGTTTTGATCAACGTTATGCAGGAAGGTGAGCTGATTTATTAAATGATCATAATTTTCTTGAAAAATACCACAAAATACATCCTGTATATTTTCCTATGGCCCATTTCCTTTGCATTTTTCTGTCTCAAACTTTAAAACTGCTTAACTGCTTGTTAGTATGACAGTTCAAATGCCCTTAAAATACACTGGGTTGGTTTCAAAAATCAAAACAGGATATTGACTTTATTATATTCTTGTCTATTCTCTATTGCATTAGGTTAATGTGAGTTAAATTGATTTTTCATTGTTCAGAATCTGCACACTCCATTTTAAATTACAAGTTCCTAGATTATATTTATTTCCTATCGTGCTTTGAGACAGTATCCAAGGGTTAAAAATAGCCTGATGCAGTCACATGGTGAAACCTGTGTGGCACTCCACTGCACAGATTACATTAGATATTAGCCATTAGCCATTCAAAGCAAAATTTAAAAACAAGCAAGTACAAATCAACACATTCCAGATGGTTTTCCAATTGTAAAGTCTCCAAATATTTTATGTGTTGACAATGACTGACTGGGTTACAGCTGTAATTTGCTCTGGCAAGCACATCACACACACCCCATCACTAAGAGAGATAAAGGGTTCAACGAAATTTTTTAGCTTAATCAATTTGCACACCCACATCTGCCTGCGGATAGAATAGAAACTACCAGCTGGCTTTGAAGAAGACAGAGCACACAGGATTTCCTGGCTTCTACCTAGGAGAACACCTGCACTGACTTGTTAAATACTCTTGCAGGCTAAATGGCAAACTCCGCAGGGTCAGGTCATGAGCACCACAATGATGTTATCCTTGCCATTAACATGCTGCCTGGAATGGCACCAACTGGTACCAGTGGTTCCTGCTGATGCTGGAATACTGTTTGGGGAACAATCTAAGCCCAGCCGATTCCCAGAATGGAAAAGGGACCACATGCTTTGGTCAGGAGAAGTGCTTATCCATACGGACATAAACTGGTCAGTGTTTTGTTTAACATTAGTTTGCTGGTGTAGGTGAACTCTAAGTGTATGAAGGTGTACATTTCTGCCCAGAGGATACCGCTAAGTAAGAGGTGCCAGGGAGCAGTCTGTGACCCTAAGACCAAGTGGTGCAACTGTTGTATATCCTTGCAGTTTAGGGATAACACCTTCTGCAGCTGAAATCCATGTCCATGCAACACAACCTCTGGATCTCTTCAGCTTTGCAGTCCAACATGTTAGTTAATGTGTGCTTTTCCAGTTTAAGCTGTCTGTCATGTTTTTTCATGAGAAAACATGAGTACTGTGTTGCAGGCCACCAGAGCGGTGGTGTTACACCACAAAAAAAGAGCACACATATGACATAACTCTGGGCTGTGGCATAAGGGAACATGGGAGTTTTGAGGGTTCAGAGTGTGCCCAGACAATGTTCAAGGACTATGGATTTTGTGTTAAAGGGAGCCAATCCCACAGTCTCCATGAAGGCTAGGAAGTAGCCCTTAGGGAGAGCTGTTATGAGAAATCTTTCCAGGCTTTGCATGAAAAAGGGCTAACAGCTAATCAGCATGCACAAGCAAAGCTCAGTGTTTAATATCACTGTGATTGACAAACATAGATATATCCAAAGTGACTTGTGTTGCAGCAGGATAGTCATGTGTATTGAAAAAGAGGAAAGCACTCTGTACACCATCCCATGTAACACTGCTTTCCTCACAAGGGATTACTCATTTCCCAAGTAGTGTTGTCACATGTCTGAGTTTCCCAAGACCCTGGAAGACTTTGATGTTTTCACTTAATTACGGCAGTGCACAGTGGTTGTGTCAAAGCAGTAACTTTTCCCTAGCTCCCAAATATCTGCTGTTGTCATATATATCTGCATCAGTACAGCAATTCACCTTATGTAAAAGTGGAGGAGTAAGATGCTTCCAGGAAATGCTGGCTCTGTAGCTCAAGCACTAAACATGTTTGCATACGCAGAGTCCTCCCAAAAGTCCTCCACTTCCAGGAGCACTGGAAATCCCAGACAGAGCCATGGTAATCCTGTTTTGGAGATGGAGTGGTGACTGATGAGCATGCCTGATGCCTTAATCTTTGCATATGTTGGCTGTTTTCTGTTTATCTTGATGTAATTAACTGAACAGTCCCCATATTAGTTCATTTAGTGTTATGAGAATTGGTATCTTCCTCTCGTATCGGCTGCAGCTGTCATTTCCTGATTTGACTCCAGTGCACACACTGTACTTCTTGCAGTGACTCATCTACCAAAAAATGTCATAACCACATGAAAACTCAGAAATGACCAAGAGAAAGCACACAAATGGATTGAGATATGCCAGTGGTAGATAATACCTAACACAGACCAAAAAAGCATGGAAAGCCATAGTGGAAATTAATGGGAGCAAGCTGAACTATTCTTACACATTAAGAATAAACGACCTGACACATACAGGTCCATGTGGCTGCAAATTGTTCTAGGAAGGAGCTTGCAGTGAGGCAGATGCTGTTCACAGTTGGTAGCACAGCTCCTGTGAGCCAAATTCAGACTTGGCATTTATTATAAAGCTTATTTCATCTGTTAGATGCTTAAAAATTTCTTTCCTCGTTATCCATAGGCAATTATATTCACTCCGGTGGCCCATGCACCATCAAAGATAAATCTGCCAAATTTTATCAGTGTTTCTTGCTTGAAAAGTTCATTTGTATTTTCATATAACAACAGGCGTTCATTTAGAAACTGGGGACTGCCAAGTGATATATTTCTGTTCCACGTAGCAAAAAGGCCTCTCTACAGTCATTCAAACCTGGTTGCAAACTCACATCTCAGGCAACTCGGCCTATTGCGGTGTGAGATCTCATCACAAACTATAGAGGGCAGGTGAGGATTGTAGAGCTGCGGCTGGTGTTCCAGTACTTGACACAAGGCCTTTTCCTACATGCACCTAGGCCAGTTGTGTCTTCCAGCTGGTGACTTGCGCTGTCTCCCCCTGTTGAGACATGACTTTTTAATTTTCAAATGCATTAAAGAGTTCATAATTCAAGATAAGAAAAAGGAAAGACAGGTGAAAGTTGCTTTGTAGATTGAGGCTAACATCAAATTTTAACAGTGAAAATTATGTAAAAGAAAGACCATTGTTTATGGTTCTCCCTTTCTTTTGTTTTCCTGACACCAGAGTTGAACTAGTGTCAACACTTTTCCGAGTGTTAAGAATTTAACCATTCGCTCCTGGCTGATGTATGGCATTCAGTTTCTCTTGGTCTCACTGCAGTGTGTTGTCTTTTCTGGTTCTGCTTTCATATTTAAGGGCTGCAGACTGCAGAGCTTTACAGATAGATGCAAGTAGAGTGCCAGGTGGGAAAGCAGCAGTGTATACATCTACTCTGCTCTTTCCAAATGGCTAATGACAGTTATTTTGGAGTAATTACAAACGTTGTATTCAGGAGATGAGTGAAATCAGACCAGACATTAAGGTTTTATATCGGCATTTGGCAACTTAAGATTTATTTTAGTAAATAATTTATTTCCAGTATAGAGTTGAATTTTTTATTTATTTAAAAAAAAAAAAAAGTGGAGATGTTTAGATCTTTTAGACAGCACAGAAACTCTGATGTGCAGTGGGTGGAACAAAATCCCAAAAGAGAGGAAAAAAGAAGTTAAACATATAGAAAATTATTTTTAAGCTGGTATCAGAGGGAAGGTGATAACGGTGTAGGAATGCAGGTTTATCCATTTTCCTTCTACTGTATGATGTCTTTTTAGTAAAGACCATAGCCAGGAAAAATCTACCTGTTGGGATTATTTTTTTTAAACAATAACTTTCTAAAAAGTTTGACAAAGTTTATGAAGGACCATAACGAGGTAAAAGTAAAGGTTTTCATATACATTTTTGATTTCTTTAAACTAAAGCCTAAATTTGGAAAGTAAATCCTATATCCTTATCCTTTAACATCCTTGAACGGGGGTAGCAGGAGGGGAAGCAGTAATGAAATCTATTCTTTTCATAGTACCTAACCTTGGGTTTTAAGATTTTTCAGCTACATAAGTGAAATAGAACATTGACCCAGGTAGATGGTCTTATTAAAATATTTCCTTTCTTAATTTTTTTGTTACTTCTCAAGTCTGTAACTGTCACATAACAGCCCCATTTTGGGATGAAAGCATGAAGTGAATTATTATCGTACAAAGATTGATTAGATTTATTATCTTCACAAGTACTGTCTAACCTTGCTAAAGTTGGTCCTCAAAGGGCAGCATTTTCATATCAGATACGTGTCCATTTGGTGACTGCTAGGGACAATGTGACAATCAATTAATAGCTTTATTTGCTAAGCACAGACCAATTCATTTCCAGATGTAGCCATGTATACATGCCCATGAATGAGTTCTAAAAATCACAAGGGAACATATTAAATCTTCAGAATAGATGAAAACAAAGCTGGTTTCTTTCCCAGAGTTTTCTTTTCATTGCTGAAGTTGAGATGCTAAGCTTGTGCACATGTCCGTTCCCGAGTTGGTACGTATACAGAAAGTCCCAGCGCTTTGAGAAAAGACATTTGGCAGCTACTAATATGTTAATCAATTGAGCATTAGCCCCGTGGTTCCCCAGAGTCAGTGCATTATTGAAAACAGCAAGTCACTTGCCAGCCTGCTTAATTTGCTTCTGCAAGAATTTTATAACCAATGCTATGAATATTTATTTGATTTTTCTCTCAGACAATCGATCAGTCCTCCAGGCTGAAAGTATAGGTTTACTGATAATTCATGGAGTAAGAGTATGAGCTTTTTCTATTAAACATAATTTATTTACAAGCCAGTCCAAAATTAACCATTCCCTCCTTAGCTTTTCGCCAAGAATTACAGATAACAGTTGGACTCCGTTTTTACCTTCTGAGTTTACATTTTGTGTTTGGCTTTTGGGTTTAATGCTTTATATTCCTGAGTGCAAATAAAAATTTGAATACTGCAAACAAAAGAATTTAGTTATTCCTGAGCCTATGGCACCCGTAAAACCATGCAAAACTACCATTTGTCTGATTTGAAGATATGTTAGAAGTTATTTTTCATTTCTGAAGTAGTCAGACACTAGTCAAGACAGCTTATGTTGGGCTGAACAGCCAGGAGTGCAAGACAAGGATGTAACAGCTCCTCACCAGCAACGGCTGCCAGTTTGTAAGCTCAGCACCAAACACCCAGGCTCTGAACTCATCTAGCAGTTTACTCAGAAAACAGTTTCTTTTCTTTCTGTTGACATTTTATAAGTATTATATTCCCTCTAACACCAATGTTCTCTGTTTTATTTTCTTCCTTCCAACGGCAAAAATTCACAAGGATGAGGCATTGAGAAGCCATGCTGGGCAATACATGTCAATACGGGACCATGTCAGCCCGTATGTCTCACAGATTGAAACTGCAGGCAGGTTCCCTACCCACAACATTGGTCAACTAATATTTTTCTGTTTGGGAAAGAAAAGTTTCCTTCCTGAGAGCATGTCCTCTGCTCCTGAAGCTGAAGGAAGCAGTGAGCTCTAAGCACAGCTGCAATTCACAGGCACAGTTTGGGAAATCAGCCTCAAACTTGTATTTCTGTGACATTAGTGAGTATAGCACAAAGTTCCCCAAAGCCAGAGTTTTACTCTGTCTGGAGGTTCTCCTGGCTGACAAGCAGGGATGAAAGCCATAAGCAGGGGCTTAGATTTTTCTTGACAGTAGGCTGTTAATTTGGTTTCTCTCACTTGGGGCAATTCTAATGGTAACATGACCTCTTTGCTGTGAAAACTGGGTCAAAAAATCACAGGGAAACACTTTTGTTTAACCTATTTCAGCAGTGCTTCTGATTGTAATTACAGGAATGTAGGCATTGAACTTGACAAAAATTTTAGGCACTGTAGTTATTTTAATACCTTGAAATCACTTAATTTAATTTTTGTAAAAAGAATTACATCAGTTCTTCCTGCTTTTATTTTTATCCAGAAGATTAGTTTATCCCTATTAGAGACACAGTTATGACAAGCCAGTGGAAAATTGCCTTAAGAAACACTGATGTAGCATTTTAGAATAAAAGCTACACTACACTCTCTGTCCTTGGGATTTCTAGTGTAGACAACATGACCTTAATTTTCTATTTCTTGGTGATCAAGATGATATTTGTTTTTGTAGCTTCCTGACTCACTTTAAGATTTTAAAGGATCAAAGTAGAGTCCAGTGTTACTGTACGTACGCATCAATCTGATCCTTACACGGAAACAAACCAGAACTGACTGCTTTAAAATCCTTGAGGTTGACTCTGCACGGAAAACAGACTAGAACCAACCTTTGAGGTTATTGAGATTGCTGATGGGGAGTGGAACAAAAGACTATCTTGTTTAGCATTAGCTTTTAGCTAGCTAGCTAAGAGATGAGTCAAAGTAAACTTCTAAATACTTGGGCGCTTCCTTTGACGTATTTGCTGTAGCATACTATTGAGCAGCAAAGAAAAATTTCCCTGTTACCTAAGCCATTTAAAATTGCCTGTCTTTACGATAGACAAGAATTAGCAATTCTTTCAGCTGCAGGGGCTCGTGAGCAGGCCAAGATGGGGGCGAAAATGGGGAAGTACCGTTGCAAGCATAGAAATGTTCTTTCCTTCCCATGAAGGAAGACTGCAATGGATTGGGACTCTTTGACTTTCCTTACCTGTATTTTGGGGGAGTGAACAAAAACCACAGAAAGTCTAGGTAATAATGATAAAGCCAGATTGTGCTGGCTAGCACCCATGAACAAAAGTAATGCTGTAGTTGTTTATTGTTGTAAACGATGTTTTAATACGTGGCTCCAACAAAAACTTAGTTTGAACTAGCAGTGTTTATCTAAAAAGCAATGAAACATGATGTTTACATCTGAGATAAGCACGGAATCATTCTTAAATGGTTGTATAATTTTTATGGACACTTGAGTGGCAAAACTTGCCAACATAATAAGGCTTTTACAAATGAAATCATGAAGAAATCTCTGCTAGGAAGTGCTTAATTCAATTGAGAGACAATTTCTAGTTGGTGCAGAATCCTCAAAGCTCCCATGGTGGATTATGTGAAACTGAGACACACACACACAAAAAAACCCAAACCAAACCAAAACAAAAAAAAACACACAAAAGAAACCAAAAAACAAACCAAACCCAGAAGGAGAAAGGCAGCAGCAGGGAAGGTTAGAAATGTACAAACAAGTACTAACAGAGAATTAAATTGTTTATCTGACAGATTGTGAGAGCTTAGGATGTTTTCTCTATAACATCTGATTGACAAACTGAATTCCCAGAATGAGGATCTGTCAGGGAGAGAAGTACCATCCAACTCGTATCAGCCCTCAGGGCTGGCCAGCCACATCAGTGCTGATG
This sequence comes from Falco rusticolus, assembly GCF_015220075.1. NCBI lineage: Eukaryota > Metazoa > Chordata > Aves > Falconiformes > Falconidae > Falco > Falco rusticolus. The sequence continues at coordinate 69,681,124 of NC_051210.1, read as the reverse complement.
TGCTAACAGATTTGTGCCCAATGGCACAGAACCTGAGACACTGAAAATTGGCATGGCAGGAAGGAAGGGTTCTCTGTGTCTCCTCTTTATGTATATGAATCAGGGAGGATCGGATTCTGTACTTTGTTCACACCAATGAGCATCTTACTCCAAAAGCAGATGTCAGTGGGACTGCATGCAAATAACTCTTCAGGCAATGAGCAGAACTGCTGAGCAGCATAGTGCTCCCCGTCATTAGCCCAGTGATACCTTTAAATAAATAAATGGTTTTAAATGACATGCATTTGTTTTACCCTGTTGCCTATTAAAGTTTCATTTATAAGCCTATCTTTCTTGTTCAGTCACCTCAAATCAAGTTTGCAGTAAAAAGTGAAAAACTCATTTTGTGTTGTGATCTGCCCCTATCCTCAGAAGTTATTTAAGACCTTGGTGCCTTATGTTATATCTTCAGAGAAATTACCAAATCTAAGACACCAATAAATGTTTAAAAATATTTTGCAGGAGCACTGAGTTGTCTTAGGTGGCATGAGGAGGGCAAGGGTAGGCATAATGCTTTTCACTGTTGAAAATTAAGAGCAACCATTTTACCTCAGATCTTAAAACTGAAGTTAAAAGACACAGAAATTAGAAATAACTTACCATCCCTATCTTCAAAATGGGGAAGTAGGCAGAGGTAAAACCAGATATTCAGAGGTGCAAAAATTAGCTATGTCTCCATATACCAATGAGAGACAATTAAACTTGAATATTTAATTTCCATGGCTCCTTCAGAAAACTTCTCTTGAAATGTCTTCCCTGACCGTGTAGAGCCGTGCCAGATCCAAGAATCAAGACCAGGACTCTGGGAGACTGTGATTAGATTAGCTTTTTTGTGAACACTTTACTGCTAGGCTAGGTTAAACCTCTGCTGAGCTATGCTAACCCCAAGCAGAGAGGAAGAGGAAAGACGTGATACCAAGCTGCTAGGTAAAGGCTATGTTGCTTTTATACCACTGGCAAACCTCTCTTTAGGGAAAACGTCTCTGGAGAAATTTCTTGGCATGCTGATGTCCCCCCCAAGCCAAAATTACTTTATCTCTGCACCCCACACTGACCTCAAAAAAAATAAACCTAAACCTTTCAAAATGTTCTGGAGAAAATAAAAATTAATTTATTTATAAAAAAAAAAACACCACAAAAAACCCACAAAAAAACACAAATCGACCTCCAAGCACTTCTAAATCCCAAAGGGATTTTCACAGGCGCCAGTCTCTGAGTTTGTGAGTTTCAGAGACTCCAGAAAGGAGCTATTTCTTTTAACTCATAAAATCTCATAAAATACAGATACCTGCACTAAGACTTAGGATATATCCTCCAAGTCCTATTTCAGAAGTAGATTTTTGTTCAGCATTTTATTTTGCTGTAGTCTGAACGATATTAACAGATTTTAGCCTTATTGATTTACTGATTTATTTTCAGTGTTCTTTCCTGTGATACATTAAGGAGGAGGTTCTTTTCAGTCATGAGAGAAAGGCATTCCCTCCTGTGGCAAGCCTACAATCGATTAAGGATAGAGTAAGGAGATGGAAAAGACTCTGGGAAGGCAGAGCATTTAGCTCTTTTGCTTTGGACCCTCAGAACACGCTCTAAAAATATGTAGAGAGATTAAAAGCAAGTACTGAGAGAACTTTCTTCTACCCAGCCCTGGACAGAAACCTGAGCCAATAGTCAAGCTTTGCACTGTAAACAGAGAATCAGTAAATTTTGTCTCTGTCAAATTTTGGCTCCAGTGAATCCCAGGTTTAGGGAAAGCTGATGTCAGTCCTTTGTTTTCCAGCTGCACGTAGCTCACTGAACAGGCTCTACCCTGAGAAAACCTGACCAACCATAGCTGCTGTGGTGCCTAAAAAAGGCAAGGTCATTTCTGAGGCATCTAAGCCACAAAGAAACTGAAGAGGTACAGAACAAGGTCAGCTACCCATTGCCAACAAATATGATTGTTTTATGCATTAATACCAGATCTCTCTGTCTTTTCCACTTAGATACAATGATATTTTTGTGGAAAGATGTTTGGGGGTTTTTTTTAGGAGTAATAAGCTCCTTAAACACCAGCTTTTTAATCTCTCAGCTCCTTGTGAAAGGAAAAGCCGACCTGTGAGGAAATGTAGAAATCTCCTCCCAGCAATCAGGACATGTAGTGTTTGGTGCTGAACCAAGCTGGTTTAGAGAAGCTGATGCTGATTCAGATGGGGGCTGGGAGGTAGGAGTGATGTGAGTCCCAGATCTTACTCACTACTGAAGAATTTCTGAGACTTTGTGAAGTTACTGACAGTAGAAGTGTGGTCATGGTTGGACAGCCCGGATGTAGAAATTAATCACTTCTTAAGTTTCTTGACAGTCTGCAGTGAGTGACAAAGACTTTCTTTAGTCAGGTTGGGTTTACATAAGCATATGTATAGCAGCCCCAAAGACAACTGCAGAACATTTCAGAGTGTCAAAAAGTGGTGGGTTTGTGTTTATAGATAAAACTGCTATCCTCTCAAGTCATGAGAGACATATCTGACGACTTACGTCACTCTGGAAGTACGAAGTGGATGGACTCTGTCCTGGACTCACTTTATTGAAGATGACCCCTGGAGGGTTGGCTAGTGCTGCCTCCTGTGGTATTGCCCCTATAACCTTAGATGGATGGACATATTGAGGCATGTTTTCAGAAGTGACTGAGGCAGATTGCAAACCAAACTGCCTGTTGCGTACTTGTGCATAGTCTTTGAATTAGTTGATACGCGCTGTTTGGGATGCTTGTGCTCTCATGAACTTGCTCTGTGGAAAATAAGATGATTCCCCCTGAGCAGGAAGGGAAGCAAATTCAGGAAAGGTGAGGCCTTTCATGTTCAGCTTTAAAAATGTTAAGTTGGCAAGTAGTGTGTGTCTGAATTCTATTTTTGTATAATTATTTCAGGAAACAATCACAAAAAGTAATCACACAGGCAATTCCCTGGTTTTAATTGCCTTTGGTGGGTCAAGATCATGTCATGCTCAGGGTCAGGTTGTATCCCAGAGTGCCTTCCCAGTGGTTTTCTGCTATACACAGCCGTTCACTTCCAGTTCCCTCCTGGATGGAAGGTGGAAATGAATTAAAAAACAGCTACTTAGTTTTGCTGTGCAGTCTGTGGTGTTTCTGAAAGGCATTCTGCCAGCACTTTATCCAAAGTCTTTGAGTATAAAAATTCACAGGAAAACTATTAATATTCTGAGACTGTGTGTATGTGTCCAATTAGGTTGGTAACTTAGCAAGCAGTTCAATTCATGTTAATGCTTGTTTTTTCATCCAGGTGTCATTACTGAGTGAAATTATATCTTGTATGATAATTGTTATGTTACATCCGTTTATCTTTGTCCATTTAAAGAGAGTAGCTAATAATTCTTTTTTCACTGTTAGTACTACAATGGCTTGGAGAAAAGCACTAGGTGTCACATGTGGTGAATTCTTGGGGTTGTTATTGTGATGAAGTTCCCATATTAAACTATGGAAAATTGAGTTTGAAACTTTCCTCGTTTCCTAGCCTTTAGAATTTAAAAGGGAATTATATGTTCTGAAGACAGATAAGTCAAATAGGAGGTTATACTTAGCTTTTTGGATGCAGATTTCTTTGCTTTTTTTTATGTTGTTCTTTTTAGCTGCCATAGAACTTGCCTCTTTTGCCCTCTAGTTGGTCCTAGCATACAAAGGAATCAACAGAGAACAAAAGAATCAGATAATTTATTTTCAAACTTAAACAAATATGTTCTCCTCTAATAACAACTGGAGAGAAGAAACAGCACTGCTAGGGCCATGCTTATAGTGCCCTGCATTTTGCAAGAAGCGTTCAGAGTGCAAGTTTGGCAGGGAGATCTACTATATATATAGCACTGTGACAGGGTAGCCAGCTCTGATTAATGAAGGGCTCTGAGCTTAAGACATAATTTAGTGGGGATTTTTCTTGTTACACATCTGTAGTCAGGTGATCATGAGAGAATCTAGGTTTGTTTGCTTAAGTGTTTCAGCTCTTGCTATTACAAGGCTGAGAGCTCAAACTATATGTGCTCCTAAGGTTCAAAATAGAAGTTTACAACATGGCAGTCCTTAAATTTACTATTGATTTTTAAATCAAAGTATTTTCTGAATACTTGGAGTATATTGGAGGAGTGTTTCATAGAAATCTTGCTGATACATGTAGGCTCTGTTCGTTAGAAGACACTGTCTATTATATATGAGTTAAACTAGAGTTGTCAAACACAAATGTAGCTGCATGTAAATCTGGGTTCACCTTCCAAAAAAAGGGAACTACAGCACTGAATAACCCAGGCTTCCAGCCTTTCTTCTCCATTGCTGTCCCATGTTCCAACCTTAATTTGTCCCCGGGCAATGAGGAGTGGTGACGATTTCAAGCTGGCTGTTACCTCCTGCAACATGACTGTGTGGTTCACCAGTAGCACGCCACTCTTTCTTGAACAGTGTGGAAAGCCAGCCCAGCCACATCTACTTACCTTGCAGTCCCAATGCAGGGAGAGCTTTGCTCAACGTTAGCAGAAACACAGCCTATGAGAAGCACAACACTGGGTCCCCAGATCACTCCCTCCTTTGTATACAATCAACACAACATAAAGCCCAGATTATTTTTTTCCCATCTGTCTTCTCTAAAAGCCATATGGGCATTTCCAAGCAAGGAGAAAGTACTTTGCTTCTAAATACCATCAAGACTGCTTAGAAGGTAGTGCTTTTATTGAATGCAGCTGGCACAGTGTGCCTTTCAGTACTCTCTGGGAAGTGGTTGCAGCTGGAGCAAGCAAGCACTGCCACCTATAATAAAACTATGGTAAGGAGTCTTACCTAGGGTAAATAAAAGCTCTTACATAGAGACAGTGTGGAGCAACTAGAGTTGTCTTTTGAACATGCCTTGTGCCTTCACCCCTTGCACAACTCTGATTAAAGTTCAAGGTTGATTTATACAGCATACTACCAAGTCAGCAAAGATATTTGTTGGATGCCAAAATCCAGGGAACTGCTATTCTCAGGTTAACACACCTCATTTCTAAAGAAAGTTTAATTTCCTGGACACAGTGCCACAGAGTCGTAGCTGGTTGTGAGTCCAGCCAAAGCTGGCTCAGACTTCAGGCACCCCATGGCAAGGCATGGTGGTAGCATGTCCCTACACAACTGTAGGTGCTGCAATGCATGTATTTTACAAACCTGCTCCAATCAGACAATATATAACTCAATACGAGTAGCTTTGGCTCTAAAAAGAGTGTCTGAATATGATGGGGCCACCTAAGTCAGCAATATAAGAATTCCAATGTTGTGAAGGCACCTGGTTACAGTGAGAAGGCAGGAAACACATCTACAGCATGCCCCACCTCTCGGAGTTAGCTGTCTGAGCCATCACTGTAATGGAGTCAATGACATCCATTAGGATTTTGGCCTTCAACCCATCCCAGAGCATAAGATTTGCCAGTGCCTTTTAAAAGACCCAGGCTGGGCTCACCTGTTGTCAGGAGGCGGTAGCAGTGTGACTGGCCGTACCCAGTATAATAACTGCTGAGTTATTAGAAATGCTCGCCTGGCAAGCAGGAAACCAGAGTCCCTATCTCTCATGGACTGATGTGCATGAAAGCCCAGGTTTCAGACCCTGTTTCTTGGCACTGGGAGTGTGCCTTCTGAGCAAGGAGTTCTCAGCACTGGAGCACAGGGCTCTGTCCAGTTTGTAGCTGCAGCTTTAGGCGTATTAATGCAAAGCACAGAGTTAAACACAATTTTCTTAGAGCCTCATTGGATTGACTACTCTAATGACCACCTTTTTTGTCACGTATTAATTCAATGCAGAGAGTGATTTACATGTAGCAATTAAGCAAGGCCTTCATTTACAGGAAAAGGTCTAGGACACAGGGATGCCTAACCTGGATTAGGGCACCAAAGCCCTGGAAAGACCTCTGTGCAGACCCTGTGCAGAATTTACTCTATCAGAGTAGATATTAAAAAGCTCCCTGATCCCCGCAATGGCTGTCATGAAGCCCATTTTGAGATTCTTTCCAGGCTTTGCATAAAGCCCACCATAGCAGCAGTGAGTAGATTCTCCTTGGGACGAGTGAAGAGGGAAATCCTCCAGGACTTGGGCATTGCCAGGCATGACTTTCAGAAATGTGTATTGGTGATGTGAAAAAATATCTTATATCAGAATCACACTACTCCATTCTGAGAGCATTTATATCTACCTGAAGGTACAGATGCAAAATTTGCAACTATTGTACCAATCCATGTGTGTAAAGCTTTTGACAAATGCTCCTGCTAGACTGAGCAATAAAAAAACCCCTAGCATTTATTTCAAATTATATCACCATCAAAGACCTATTTAATAAAGAGATGAAATCCTTCCATGGAGTCATGTCAGTATAGTATTTGCTTATCAGAGAATGTATTTGATTACAGTCCTACAAAAAGGCTGTTTTGTAGTCATAATAGACTTCAGTCATTTCAGAATAATGCACTAAATTGATCCCAGGTGGCACAAATAAATGGTCTGTCTGGTGATGGCAAGATTCCTGTTCACAGATACTAACCTTGTGAAACAGATGAGGAAGTGTAAGGTGAGTTCAAAATAGCCTAGATTATTTAGGTGACTGGATGAAGTGTAAACATTATGCCACATAGTCTAAGAGCTAGAGCAGATGAGGTGAATCAAAGAATGTTCAGAAAAAGGAGGCGGAGATTATTTTAAGAAAAGAATCTGAAGCTTTCTATCCCATACAAGTACGCAAATAATGATATAGCTTAAATCAGCCGAGATTTTGTGGTTACTTCAAGTTCATTTGTAATGCTGGGGAACATTCCTGATTGCCTTAGGGTATTCCTGAGTCCATAAATGTCTAGGACATCCCATTGCTTTTATCCAAGAGGTGCCAAAAGACCAAATACATGCTCAACTTGACAACTGCTGGAAAAAAGTCTGCCAGAAATAGCCAGCGTTGCCAGCAAGTGGGAGCCAGTGTGAAGTCAGCCTAGGAGAGGAATGTGGACGTTTCAGTAACTTCCCCCTTTTTTGACCAGACAATTTTGTCTAGATGATCACAAAACCATGGTGTTTTCTTGCCGTTCTCCAGAACAATTCTGAAAGTTTACTTATGAGATCTAGTTTCAAGTGCCTCAGTTAACACATGAAGTAAAATCTCCAGCTATGTATAACATAAATAAAATTTTAAAAGGAATTTAAAAACCACATTAATTTGACGTTGGAGAAGTCTGGATAATGTAAAAAAGAAAGAAAAGAAGAACAAGGTAAACCATTTAGAGAGGACAAATGGTGGGAATTTTTCTTGCTCTTCCAGTTTCTGATGTTCTATGTGAAACCTCATTAAAACATATTTACTTCCTTATATCACATTTGGTATTAATGCCAGTGCTTGTTTACTAAAGACTTGAACAAGCACCTTGTTATTGGGCAAGTTCTTGTACACACAAAAGGGGATCCAAAAATCTTTTGGGAAAAAAAAGTGATTCATGAATGAAAAAAGAGCAGGAAGTGTGCAAGATATGATCCTCACCATGATAATTTCAACATAATCTGGCATTATCCTGACAGTCAACTTTTTCACCAGCCAGACATATATCTAGTTATCTTACAAGAAAAAAAAGCCCTGTGATGTGACAAGCCAGAAAACCAAGTAAGAAGGCAATCAGTTTAAAAGCTATGTGCTAATTGTCAAAACAATCTGATTTACCATAAGCCATTAAAATGTTTTTAGGATGAGGGTTGTTTGTGGGAAAAACCTCTCTTAGAAGGGTTGCCTCTGTGCCCCTGTGGTTGAAATCAGGAAGTAGAATGTTTCTGCTTTTTGCAGTGGGACTGGAAAATAGAGACTTATTATCATTGACAAAACTTCTGTTACTTTAGCACAAGATGTTCTTAAATGAAAAAAAAAAAATTGCCTACAACAGGAAGCTCTTATCGTTGCAGTTCCAAATGATTTTATCTCTGTGGTTGTGAGATATGTACTTCAAATGGAAACTCTTTTTGGTTTTTATTTTGGCTTTTACTTTGTCATTTGTAAAATCAGTAGAACTAAAGTTGTTGTTATGCTAAGGTGTTGTTCTATTAGTAGCAGTTATTGCCAAGAATTTCTTCCATAATACTTTAGATTGAAGTTTCCAAAACCAAGGGAATTCAAAACGATAGCTGGGATGACAAAGTCATGATTTCATAGAACAAAACCTGCCACGATGTTTTTTCAACAGAAGGGTTTTCTTTGGAGGGGGTGGTCTTTTTTGCAGCCTGATCAGTTTGTTAATATCCTTGCTGCTTAGAAAGGTAAAACCAATATTAGCTTTTCTTTCAAGTCTTTCCATCTGCTGCGTCATTGTAGCTGATAGACATAAATGTATATGCAAACTAGCCAGGACAATTGCCTGGCCCAGCTCCTAGAAACCTGATATAGAAACAGCTCTCCCATAGATTCAGGGAAGATCTGAAAATACAGCGGAATATTGTATGTGTCACAGCTGAAGTATCAGATGACATGTTGGTAATCTATTCAGATTGCATTAATATCCTTTAATTAAATATATTTCAAATTGTTACCACCTTCCCAGAGAATTGAGTAAAAGCCCTAGATGATGTCTAATTCCATTGAACTAACTAAAGACATAGTCTATAACTGCCTGATTTTACTATTTCTGGGTTTTACCTGGTTTTAACTCTTTGCTGTATACATTAAATAGTATCTTCCATGCATAACGCCATACTCGGATAAATACCATCATTTTTTAAACTGGTCTTTAAAATCTGCTGAGGAGCTGATTTAAAATATTTTGCCTCCAAACACTGGATAATTTCCAAATGAATTGTATTTGCTGTATTGAGGAAGACGTAATAACAAGTACAGTGTGACACAGCTCAGGTATTCAGATCAGCAATTCATAGCAGGTATCTGATTATTGAGCAAAATACCATGCAAAGATAGGTGCATACTGCGTTATCACAATTACACAGATGCTGGAATATGTTAGCAACAGGCTGAAGTTCAAGGCTCCCATTGATAATATTTTCAATTCATAAATCATTACTTAAATATAAAACTACACACCCCCTTCTTTGTACTAAACCAGCTTTTTCTTGTCACTGTTTGTTCTTTTGTTTATTTACCCATGACATTCTGATTGATATGATAATGCAGAAATAGCCTAGTCAGGTGGCTGCAAAACCGTTTTCTTCAAGGAGATCTCAGTGACAAAGCATGGGAAGTTTAGCTCCTGACAACAGAAAAGCTGTACTTGCGCAGGCACTAACTTCTACTGCAAAATATTACAGTAGAAATCTGTGAAACAAAAAATCAAGGGTTCATTTTAGAGTATCACTAGGTGATATAAGTGTTAGTGATAGAGCTGTGAAAAATCAGGCCAGGTTCAAATTAGAAACTATACTGCATTTGAGAAATGCATGCTTTCTGGACAAAGTAATAAACTAGATGTCTTAGCAGCCTCCTAGCAGAGAGATTCCATCTCTAATGTATATGTACTTAGCAGGTGGAGAAGAACACATTTTTTCTAGTCATGTACCTACCCAGGTTAATGTAAGGAGACTACATAACTAACGCAAGGAGTGGGTTGGATTATATTGATGCTTGTTTATAAAATGCTCTGAGATACTCAGAATGGAGAAACTAGAAAAGCAATGAATTTGTATATATGAGTATGATATGGAAAACAGACTTTAGCTGCTTCTACTTTGGTTTTGATACAATGCATGTCTGCAAACACCCTCTTGTGACATGGGTGTTGTTATGCTAACCCCAGAGTAACACTTTCCAGAACAGTTGCTGCAGTATTTAATATTTGTCACATTTTAAAGTGTGTGTTTGTTAAAAGAGCCAGGTGCCCTTTCCAAGCACAGGTGACAAACTTTGAAATGAAGGTGATAAAAAATGAAGCTCTCTGCACACCCTTCTTGTAGCTGCATTGTAAAGAGGTGTTCAGGTTAGCAAGGCCCCCCTTGAAAGTGATGACAACAGCAAGCAGAGCAGTTTCTTTGGAGGGCTGATGGCTGCTGCTCATAGCACATTGCTTGTGAGTAGTAGGCTTCTTGCATCTTGGCATTGCACATGGAATTCATTAGAAGGTTTCTTTGTAAAGCAACCATTACCTTGGCTAATGTACTGGGGTTTGAAGTAGGACCTTTAGACCTAATTTACTAGAAAAGCTGAATAACCCTCCTGAAGTAGCAATAGATGGTGTTGCATGTCAAGCAACACAGGGAGAGAGCTGGAATTGTGATAAGTGCTCTAGGGATCAGTGAAACCCCAGATTAAAAATTATATCATTTTGGTATGGCCCTGCTAAGAAGGGAACTGGATTCTTCTTTCCCTCTCCCAACTGGGAGGGCTCAACCTTCTCTTTTGAGGCCCATGAGGATTTCCTTTTGGATTCAACAGGACGGGACTGTAGCCCTTAGGGGAATCACGTGTCCTCTCCAGGTTTTCAGAAGGTGTGCTCAAGGCTGCAGGAGGAAGGGAGTACTTGGACCTGTTGTTTTTCTGTGCTCATTCTCCCAAGAGGTATGTGTTTTTCTTTGACTACAGATTCCTACTCTTGTGGAGGGAGGCCAGGAGAGATCTCTAGCTCCTCCTTCCACAGATCTCTAACCAGTTGCTAATTAAATTAGCTGCAATTTAAAGTTTTTAACAAAAGACTTGGTTGGAGGAGAGATCTGAAGGCAAAGAAATGACAATTTACTGTTGGCAGCAATGACACCACTACAAAAGCAAAAACACAGAGTCCCACTGTTAAAATGACAGGCTTTAGTTCTATGGGATTGATTTTTTCTGGTCTTAAACTCAGCTGAGTTGCCTTTCACTTTCAAACCTGACAGAAACAGGATGTCCCTAATTTCTTTTGCTGGCAAAATGAGCCCTTTGCACAGTTAAAAAAAAATTCAGCAAAAACCACAGACCACAGTTAGCAGCAATGAATTACTGACCCAGAAAATACTTGCAGAGCTGACAGTGGTTTTTGTGTTAACAAGTACTTATTATCAATTACATCCATCTAAACAACAATAACCTCTATGCCACATTGAACAGTCATGTTTCCTTACATTGGCCATGATTCTGCAGGTGTTTGCAAGATATACTTATCTGTGTGCACACAAGTGGGCTCAGGAAAAGCCATGATGCTGTGCTTAAAGAAAACCTTGCATGCAGTCAGGTACTAGATTTTAGTTTACAGTTTTAATTGTTCAGCACAGACATGCAGGACTTTTCCATGTTAGAGAAGGCCCCATTAAGTGGGCTCATTAAAGGCATGGTTTGTTACGCACTGTGTTCAGCTGTAAATCTTAAGGTATTTAATTTTAAGAATACCAGTTTTCAACATAGCAACAGTGTTTACAGGATAACTTTCTACTGTGGTAGGAAGGTGACTAGGGTTTTCCTGTTTTCTCAGACCAAAGGCCACACCGATTCTAAGAACTGATTTCTTCTCATCAGAGGTGAGAACAATACTTCTACCTTTGAGCCGAACACACAAAGTTTGGAGACACTGAGTATAATTATCCCTGTTGATAAGTGGCATAACTTGTACAAGGACAAACTGGCTAGATTATTATCTCTTTTCTGATGCCTGACAGTACAATAAAGGGGGTCAGTTGTGTCCTGTAAAAATCATATAGATCATATCCTTGGCTATACAAAATCTGGCAGCTGCTTGTAAACATAGGGTATACTCAGAACTATGTCTCACAAGAGACTGAGGGATCACTCAGAGAGATCATTCCTAAAAGATATCCCAAAAGTCAGTAAAACCTTTCGCATTTGGTTTTTTTGGAGCCTCAGGTTTCAAGCAAATAATCATGCTGCCTTTGTTCCCTCTTGTTATTATCCGTTTTACAAACTAAAGTGTCTGCTGAAGATGTTTATCTACGGTACTTGTATGATTCTCACAGAGTAAGAGAAAACAAAGGTGTGAAAAGAGGGCTGAGGAAGATTTCTAGAGGCCATCTTTCTGCCCTGAGACAGGACCAGCTATTTCTAAATCATTCCTAATGCAGTCATAAAACACCCCTGACTCTGTTCTTATAGCTGTTGACAGAGAAGCTTGGCAAACTCCTGAGATAACCTGTTTCTAACTATCTTCACGGTTACAAACTAACTCTTTGTGTCTAACTTAGATGTACTAGCTGGCAATTTAAGCCCATTATTTTTTGCTCTATCCACAGTAGACACTATTACTTCCCCTTTTGCAACAGTCTTTTGCATACTTGAAGGCTGTTATCACGTCTCCTTACAGTCTTTCTTCTCTTTAAGAATAAACAAATACTGTTATTTCCTCACAGGGCATGTTCTCCAGACCTCTGACCTGTCTGTAGCTCGTCTCCACACTCTCTCCACTTGATTTACATTTCTCTTGGGAAATAGCTGAGGACTTGTCTGTACCCCATGAAGTGAAAGGATTATTCCCTCTGCCTTGGATATGAAACTTCTGTTTGGACATTTCAATAAGTCTGGGGGGTGCTTTCCTGTTTTGTGCAGAGTTTATGATCAGTTTTAATAACCAATGCCTTATCCAAAAACCTGCAGTCAGTGATTCACTTCCCAATTATTTCTAGTATGGTATTGCATAGGATGTTGTAACTTACTCACATAAATTGATTTGTCAAGATCATGTTGAATTTGAATAACTGAAACACTGGCCAGTGTTAAATCCCAGGCAGACTCTGTTGGAATCCTATCTCATAATAACTACACGATGTGGCAGAAAATCTATGATAACTCCTCTGGGCTTTTCAATTAACACCAACTCTTGCCTAATAAATATTGAATTCTAGATTTTTACTAATGTAGTTGATGCAGACAGAATACAACGTCCCCTAGTTAGTGCAGTGTGTAGCTCTCCTTTTCTCAAAAGCTGTTGTTTTGACATAGATACAAACAAGATTTTCTTGATTATTCTTGACAAATCAGCACTTGCTGTTACTTATTTCTGGGTTACCTTTGGGATGCTTATAATGGATCAAATTTTTATGGTAATGTTTTCAAAAAAAATCATGTTAGTCTGACCAGTCATCAGTCTCCTAGCTGTTCCCATCCCACTTTTCAAAACCAGCCATTCATTTGCTCTTTACCATCATCTTGGAACCTCACCCAGCCATAAATTGTTCCCTGAGTGCCTTAGGATGTTTTCATTCCCACCCAACCCAATTCAAACATGAAGACCATAGAAACAGTCTCTTCTCTCTTCTTTTCCTGATCCAGGCTGACTTTTATCCCCTTTGCCATTCATATTATTTGTATTAGCTTTCTTACCCTGTCAGTCCTCATACTGAAGGCATAAAATACATTGGTCTTCATTGTGTTCACTATTTTAAGATTTCCCTTCTGACTCTTACCAAAAATGTGATTACGGAAATTTCCTGTTTGCCCTTTACATTTCTAGTGCTTCATTTTGTCCTCATATGCTTGAACTATTCCTTGAAATACATCCTCTGTTTTTTTTACATACTTTTTTCTTATGCAATCTTTATCCTGAGCTTTAGGTAGAAAGAGGGTCTTTTGCTGTGCTTCCCATATTTTGTCTATGATTTTTAGTTTACATTTTCATTCTTGATTTTATTGAGAAACCACCAGTCTTTTGTTCAAGTTAAAGGTCTTGAGATAGAGCTAGTTTTATACATGTAATTAGTATGTATGCTGGTTCCTGCAGTGGGGTTGGTCTCTACTGACATTTGCCTTGCTTCCCTCATGCTGGGATCGGATGCCCCATGGTAGGAAGTGGTAGGAAGACTATTTGCTATCTCCTTCCCTGCCTCCGCTTTCCCCCATCCCAAGCTCTTTCCAGTTCTGAGTCTTTTTTGCAAGCCATTGGCATGTCTTGAACATTCTTGCCTTATTCTTGCATACCTGTTCTCACTCAGTCCTTGCTTTAGCTCTGCAATCTGTCCTGTTCACCTGCACAGACTGATTCTGAAATAAGAGCATCAAAGAGTAAAAGAGTAATTCAGGTGGGAAAGGAGGGCTCTGGAGGTTTCTAATTCAGAACCCTCTGATGTTCAGAGCAGGGCTCACGTTAGTCATATCAGTCTGAAAACCTCAGGAGATGGATTTCCTGAAGCTTCTGTAGGCAGCTGGTTCCAGTGCTGAACCACTCACTGTGAAACACTTTTTCCTGATTGGAAATTAAGGATATCTGATATATCTGATTGGAATTTCCCTTGCTGCCATTTGTGACCATGGCTTCTTGTCCTTTCTCCACACAAATGTCATCAGACCTTATTAACTCTAGTTGTGTGCTGAGAGGTACTGAAGCTATAAGGATATGCAGAATACAAGCCTGGTCTGTGTAGACTTGCTAGTGATCATTTCCTTCCACTCTGTACTTCGGATAGGATTGCCTTAAGTAGTGCCTGTTGTTTCAGCCAACACATTAATTTAGAAAAAAGTAAAAAGTGAGGAGGCATAATGTGGTGATACTTCCGGCTAGTGCCGATAGTGCTCTGAAGGTGCAGAGGCAGAAGGAAAAAGGTATCTATCCTTTCACTCTGAAAGATATGTAATTTTCCAGCTGAAGGTTTTCCCAAAACTCCAAGCAAAACTAGCAGCAAAGCATAGAAAAGCATTAAAAAAAAAAAAAAAAAAAAAACAAACAACAAAACAAAATAGGGACCTGTAGTCATTTAATTCATTACACAGATAATTTCTCTGGGTATCTTACTCACAATCTTTGGCAAGGAACAGAACTAGCAGAAGAGAGTTTCAGAGAGCAGAGATAAAAATTGAACCCAGCATGCTGGAAAGCAGTGAAATAACTCACCTTTTCCTTCTATGAATTTATATCTCGTTATAAGACTGTTCTTTTTTTTCCTCTCTGTACATGTTTGAACAGCAAGTACTGATGAAAAAAAGCTTGTTTTGTTGGATGTGACACTCTAAGCTTTAGAAAGGAGACTTACGGCTTATGTCAGAACTAAGGTTATGTTAAGAAGATAGTCATGTTTTCTGTTGAGTTGCAGTGTATTAGGAGATGATAACTATCACCTGGCAGGTTGATAGGGTGAACCTCAGTGATACTTCTCAGACACACCATCTTTGTTGTCCCTCCAGTGAGAGATAAGAAAGCTCCGCAGTAAAGTGGTTTATGATTTTCAGTAAATTAACTAGATAGTAGATTAAAATATTGTATAAAAATACTAATGACAAGTGAAGAGTAGATCCCAGAGACAAAAACACACAGTCATTGTCTTTCAGCAAACATAGCAAGTTCTGGGGAGTTGCAGAAAGGTATGGAGTGGCTTTTGTAAGAAAGCCTTTCTACAGAGAGTGTCCTCTTGGCTGAACACTACTCCAGACATAAACCAGGACATTTCATGAGTTCTTGAGCTCTCCTGTAACTCTCTAGTCCTGTTGTCTAATAAATCAGACTCTACGGCTCCATACATGGCAGAACAGAACTATGTGTGCATACAAATATATATAACCACTGTCAGAGGGTACTCACTGGAGCCGCTACTTATGGCTTATGAGCAGACTGAATGCAATTTCTGTGCATTAGGAAGACCTTGAGCATCAGGAAGCAGTGTTCCCTGAGGGACTATCATGTAATCCATAACCGTTGCTATAGAAAAAAATGAGCAAGTAAGGGCTGTTAAAATCCAGATCACAAGGTTGCCTTGGTTCCCATTTAGCCCAACCCTGTCTCAGCAGTATAATACCCAGGAGAACTGTTATCAGCTTTCATCACTTCCAGCGCTTGCCTTTTTGCCTCTTCAGGGCGTATGCTGTGTGACGTGAAGCTCTTAGCCGTGAGGTATTGATGTGCAGCGTGTACCATCAGGAACTTCTGTTTGGTGTAAATCCCTACTGACAATTTTGAAGGCCTTGCATAAAATGCACTGGGATTCAAGAAGATAAAGGGTAAAAAAGCCATGGAACTCCCTTTAAATCATACCACCTAAGCTGCTACATATGATGAGCTTTTGAAATATAGAATTTCTAAGTATTTATATGGTGTTGATAGGGTACTCATTGATAACAAATAGTCAAATCTTGGAATTAAAACTTCCCATCTAATTCAAATGGGTATAAAAAAGCAATGTTTCCATGACATATTTTTTGAAAAATTGCTGAAACTTACTGTTTCAGTATGGTCAAAGCACATGATTATGGTTTTACAGTTATTTCTGATTATTCCAAGTGCTCATTTGGGCCACTTCCATGGACAATTCAACAAGTAATGAAAACACTTAATTTTGTATTTTCTGATGAAGGAATATTTAAAACATGTATAACCAAATTCAGTTGAATTGTAAAGCAAAATAACATAAGAGCACCTGGAATTGTTTACTCATGCCATGATCTTGTTTTTAAAACTTACCACAAAGGCTTGGAAGAAGAATAAATAGCCTGAATTGTAGTTGTAACATCTGTGATCCATCACAGGTAGATAGCTATCTAGAGAAGTAATTACTCAGAAGTTTTTACATTGTACCAAAAACTGTTGTGATGTAGAAATAATGGCAGTTTAAAGGCTTCCAGTCAATATAGGTCAATATAGCAGATATTTCCGCATATATCTTCTGGATAAAGGTATGTATGAGGAATATATAAATGTATATATTTATATTATATATTATTTTTATATAGATGTGTGTGAGTGTATATATATATGTATATAAATAAATATAAATATATAAAACCTGGGAAGATTTATGATCTTCCCAAACTAAATGTTAGTAGTTAAAGTATCTGCCTGATATAGTAGAAAACAATCCTGGTCTGCCTGGTAATTTTTTGCTAGGCATATTTGATATGAAGCCAGACTATTAAAATGCCAACAAATTTCTGAGCACTGTTGCCCATCCTCCTGATATCTAATTGAAGACAGGCATGTCCTAAAGTGTGTGTGTATATGCATATCTGCACGCACAAATGATTCTTACAGAAGTGTAGGACTTTGTTTGACATTAATCTCAAACCAAGGATATCTGCTTCATTTCGACAAACCTGGTTACCTAGCCTTTCAGCTTGCTTTCTGTTTCAAACAACGTCAGATGTTGCTCCTTTCCTGCTGGAAATGGAAGAGAGCTCATTAGCTACTTTGGAAAAGTGAGTGTCTTCCTTTCTCATAAGCTGCATTTTCAACAGTGGCCATTACTCACACCATTGTCCAAACATACTGAAAAAGAGAACTCAGTGTGTAGGTCTGTTCGTCTGTTCTTTATACTCAGGTGTCACTGAATGACTTCCATTTTCTGAGGCATGAATCCACCCCAAAGCATTTCAGCTTGTACTGGCCAGGATCAGAATAACTGATATTATTGCTCCCGCCTCTATCTGCTTTGCTCCCACAGAGTTTCTGAGGAATTCAGATTGCTGTTCACTGATGTAATTCTCAAAGGATGGTAGATATGGAAATCACCCTTGCACTCTCAGAACTACACAGAAACTCAGATTATTTACATGAGAAACTAGAATCTAGTTTCTGGTTTTAGTTAGGGGTCCCTTCTCCACAGTTGCTTGTCTTCTTATCAACACAGGCGTTTACTTGTAAAAGTCTGTCTTAGGAGACACTCTAGGGAGGAAAAACAATTAAAAAAATAAATGCTAAAAACTTTGGAGGGATGGGGGAGCCATGGCAGGTCTTGAGAAATGCCAAAAAAACCCAGGGGACAAAGTGTGGCAGCAAAAAAACATCGCGGGGGGGGGGGAGTGGTGACACTGGCTAGGAAAGAGAATTAAACAAAAAGCAAGCTGCAGCGTTTGGGAAGGGTTGAAAGAAGGTGAAGACGCCTTCAGCAAATGGTAGTTTGTACAAAAGGGGAATCACAGAGAATATCTGCTTTGGCTGAAGATAAATGAAGGAAAGGGAAGAAAATGCCAAAAACTTTGCCAAAATGTTGCTCAACTTCTTGTAATTTCAGGACTTGCCTTGCAAAATATCAGGTCAGTTGAACAACATTTTTCTTCCTCCAATAACTGTATAAAGGAACCACAGCAAAAGCAATGAATAGAGTTTAACTCTAGAATTTGGACACAAATCAGGATGTGGTGAGCTCTGTTTATCAGGGTCTCAGATGTCTGATATTCTCGTCTTACATTAAGGATATACTTGAAGTAGCTACCACGTAAGGATTGTGCAATGACTTGTATGAAGTGACCTGGGTGATCCCCATCCCATTCCTGTTAGGCCTTTGTCGAAAAAATCTCTTTGTCCCATTTGGCACGTAGTGGAATCAGCTTGGGGTTGCTCACATCAGTCCAGCCTCCTCTACCACCAAATGTGGGCAAGCTGCTTTTGAGAAGGGCAATACCTGGGGCACAGATGGAACATAGATTGATACCTGCTCATTTTGCATGAACATATTGAAGGATGTGTAAGAAAGTGGCAGGTGAGACTCCTGCTGGGAGAAAGTATCGGAGAAAGTAGCATTGGTGTGATAATTATGATGAGGCTAAGTACAAATTCTCTTTCTTATTCTGAGCCTACTTACAAAGCAAAGTAGACAGATGACTTTAAAAGCTTTTCTGTGGTTTGTCATGTCTGTCCTTCTTGATCAAGACAATATTGGAATCAGGCACACCAACTAAAAAGAAATGTTGTTTTCAGAGATTTGTGGGTTATGTTGAGAACAGTTCCTTTCTGACTGAACACCAAGGCTGTTATTTAAACCTAATGAGCAGCGCTGCTAATAAAGGAACATTTCTGGTTTGCACAAAATGCTTCCTGCCTCTTCACTAGAAAATCTCAAGTAAAAGTTTCTGAAGGCAAGTCCAAAGAAAGGTGGATAAACTTCTTGGCTGACTTGAAAAGTAGAGAGAATAAAGAAAGAAACAGAAGGTAGCAAATATTTTGAACTTTGTTGCTGCTTCACCATTGTTTCTATGGCAAACAAAAATGACGGTTCCACCCTTTAGTTCACACAAGAATAGATTTACATGGGGAGCTGGTCAGCTTCTGTTGCAAAATATCTGTCTAGATATTTATAATGCTTTGAGCTCTGTAGTGTCTCAGGACCTGATCATGCTAGTAAATTTATCCCCACAAATCCACTTTGGCTATAAGACTTAACATTATTCCTGTTTTACAGATATCACAGATCATATGATTTATCCTAACTCATGCAGCGTATCTGTGAGTGATCAAGGAGTAGGTTCAGAGCCCTGCTGAGAGTCCTGAGTGCTTTGACACAGACCAAGCATTCTACTCTTCCTCAGTGCAAAAAGTTTACCCAGCAAAGGCTGTAATAGCTTGAAGCACTCTTTTAAAAAAAGACAGTAATTTGTCATGAAAACCATAGAGTGGGTGCTGAAATGCGAGGAATTGCACAGTGAGCTACCGTATCTGATATGCAATGAGTTTCCTGCATCAGAAGCTGATACATGTCAGATCTTTATCTGCCAGCTAGTCTGTATAAAAGCAGACTGCAATTTTGTTAGTTTATAAACCAACAGTCTATTTTCAGAAGCTGTCAGCAGTCAGTCAGAATAACAACAAATATGACCAAATGTGGTATGGTTAGTTAAAGTTCCTGTTTAGAGTTCACCTGTTTCTCAGTGTTTTCCTTCACTTTATTGTTTCATACAGAACAGAAAGACCCTAGTGCATGACCCACAGGTCCTGTGCTTGGCAAAACACCAGAGCAAGGAGAACACTGGCTTTCTCCTGGGGAACAGCTGAAATCTGTGCGGTTCAGTCTGTAACTGACAGTTCATAGCTCTCCATTTCTAATGAAATATATAATATATCTGTCTATCTCTCTCTCTGTGTCTCTCAGGTATTCTTAGTCCTTCCTGCCTCCTATACGAAAAAATTAAATCCTGATCTGTGAAGAGCTGAACAACCCAGCAGGCTTACATCTTCTCTTGTGATTTAGCAGAAAATGTTATAGCATTGTTGTCTGTATTTGAATGACATTGTCTTGCTTTACTGTTTTAAATAACAGTACAGGGTTACAACAAAGCCCAAGATGCTATTGCTTTTCTCATTCTTCAATATTCAGGATGTTCCCACCATTTTTAAATTCTTTTTACCTATCAAATGGCAGTCGATAAATCCCTGGTGGATTAGGGCTATGCACTATGCAGGCAACTTTCTAAACAAGCTTTAAATTCTCATAAGGAAGAAAGAGTTTTGATTACTGAAGGATTAACAAATAAGAATCTTCTCTATAGAACTGACTGCACTATCTGGGGAAGCCAAATGTCAAACTGAGGTGTAACTGTATGGAAAGTATATGCTAGACGATTTTTAATATGTATGATTTGAGCCACACACTATGCAATATCAGGAAAAATGAATACTATGTATTTAAGGAATTAGCCTCCTGAAAGTATCAAAAAATTCTTGTTAAGATATCATCACTGAGTAGAAAGATGCTCCAAGTGGAATTACAGATTCAGGAATTACAGGTGTCAGTTTGAGCATTATTGCAGACTTATACCAATGAGGAGGAAGTATGTATGGACTTCATAGAAAATAAGTCTCAATCTCCCAAGAGATCACTTCCAAGCCCAAATCAGTGTGCTCATGCTGCTCCTTATAGCTACTGCCCAGCCTGCTCTTAACATGGGCACCCTCCTCCCCTCAGCGCATCCTCAGCCTCCACAGACAATGTGCTACAGCACTGCAGGAGGTTTGTGAAGCTTGGTCCCATCTAAAGTCAATGTGGAAAATGGGTTATTCCCCTCCTTCTGTGTTTTCCATATCTGAAGACTGTTGTCACTCAGTCCTGCAGTACATTCATTTCTAGACTGAACACTGTTGACAGTTTCAATTTTTGCACATAGGCCATATTTCTGGATATTTTTGTACTCTAAACTTTTTTTTTTTTCCTCCTCTGGACTCTCTTCACTTGCTCCACATTTGTATGAAAGGGAAGGAAGGAAGGAAGGAGGAGCAAGAAGGAAATTCCCTAGATGTCTCCAGTACAGAAAAGAAATTTGAAACGGAGGTTTACCAAAGCTAAGTAAAATCACTTTGTGAGTCTTACAGTCTTCCTCTTCATGGAGCAACTGTTTGCCTTTTTCACAAGAGTGTGCCACTGTTGATTCACATCTGTTTATGATCTTTTGTAAGGTCCAAACCCTTCTCTTCTAAACTGTTCCCTAGACCACTGTATTCCACCTTGAACTGGTACAGCTGATTGCCCTTGACAAAGGAAGTTTTATATTTGGACTAAGTTTATTGTACCTGATTTTCTTTTCTCAGGACATACTACTTTAATTTACCAAGGTAATTTTGCATTCTAATACTGTCCACAAATGCACTGGCAGTCCTTCCTGGCTGTATACATTGCCAGTTAGCTCTGGGCCTCACAAGATCCTGATGAGAATAGAATAATTTCTAAGGCAGATCACAGTGCTATATTCTTTGGGATCTGTTTTTTTCATCTATACGAATAAATAAACACATGAAAGCCTTTTGTCTAACATCAACACCAACTGCACTGACTCTGTCCATATTGCTAAGCTCCAGCACATGGTACCTATATCAGAACCAGGTGTCAGGTCTGACTCTATTAGCTACTGACCAGTATCTGGGGATGATCTAAGAGTGTAATCTTCATCCCATCCAGAACTGTGCCAGAATGATTTAACTGTGGATAATAAGTCCCACTGCCTGGGAACCTCCTCTGGTTTTCTGTCTAATTTAGTAGTGTTGACCTTGCCACAGTGTTAGCAGTCAGGCAAATCTAAATGAAGGTATTACCCTGGCATCTGAAACCTGGTGGCAGGGTCCCCGCTGCATGCAGGTCTGTAAGCACGGAGCTTGAGTTTGAAGAGAGTCATCAAGATAAGGAGTTCCACTTTGGCATTGTGAAAGGAATCTACCTACTGATGTAAAGCAGTAAATTACCTTTTAAGCTTGATCTGAACCAAAATCTTTCCTGAGTGAATGATTTAAAAATAGGAAAAATGTAACAGAAAGTTACAAGGAGAAGGACTGCTCCAGCTAAACGGCTCACTGATTCCAATTGCAGCACACACATGGGCCATTGGCACAAACAGAAAGTGTTTCAGTCATTCAGAAGAGTCTATACCAAGAAAGAGCTGAACTCCCAGTGTTTGCACTCTAGTGTACCTGGTTGAGATAAGTTGTTCCTACTAGATGTACCGCTTATTTCTGAAAGTTAACATTAGTGTTTGTCAGCTGAAAGACATCATAATATTTCTTCTTTCCATTGTGATCAATCATTCATCAATGCATTAAATGCAGTGCAAGATTGGGCATGAAACTCGCTGTGTTTGGCACCAACAGGGCAGTTCTGTAATCTCCAATGCTGTCACTTGTTGGTTCATTAGAGACAGAGGACTGCTGTGTTTATCCAGGTTCTTGTACTGGAGCCTAACCTGGAACATTTCAGGTTATGCAAGTACTTATATGCTGAACAAGGCAGCATTTGATAAACAGGTATTTTTAGGCTATGCAAAAGGCTTTAACGTCCACCCTGCCCCTGTGGTGCCCAGGGCCAAACTCTAAATTCAGAAAATATCATCCAGCAAACATGAGACCTTGAAAGTGCATAAATATTACAGCTTTGGGGAAGCATTAAGAATGATGTGAGGGCTGGGAAAAGTCTAAGTTTTTCCCTTAGCTTTATCTAGATCCTTTCATGAGCATTCAATACAGGGTATGATATGGATGATTTGACTGGGTTGAGCATGGTCCACAACCAGGCAGCAACTCCTGTCACCCATCATACATCCAATGGTGAGTCAATATGAGATTTCACAGCTGTTGGTGCTTTGCTTATCTTATGGAGAACAGGGTCCTGGAAAGCTCTGCTTCTGGAAAAATTAGAGGTGACAGTGGATAATCCTGCACACTCTCAGCCAAAACTACATGCAAGTTTTCTGAGGCTGACACGGAGTGCTGACAAATTCCACCTCTACTACACATTGTAGCTGGCATGTGTTTGTGAACTCCTCGCCTCTATGCTCTACAGCATGGTGATTTCTGCTTAGATGATATTTTATTCCTCTTCCAAACACTCTTTCTTTTCAGAGACCTCGGTGCTGAAGAGCTTTGAGGCTGAGGGGCCTGCAGAAAAGCTAGCCAGGCCTCCAAGGTACGGGATACCTGGCTGCAGGCTACTGCTCATCTCTCCTCTTGCTATGGATTCAATTCAGACTGTGCTTTTTATTCTCTATATGAGTGCCTTTACAACTGTGATAGTCATTCTTTTTGATTTTGGCTCAATACAAATTTGTTTTCTAGATGGAAGAGGGAGAAAGTTCAACACAACAGGTGGAAGGAACTCAGCTCTGCCACAGTTCTGCCATAGTAGGGGGGAAAATGAAGTCTTCATGGAGGTATTAATGCAGATCCACCCAGGCAGTGGAAGAATGTGGATCTACATCTCTACATCCTGTGTAAGATATCTAACTACTTCCTATTGCCCAGAATGGGACTGTCACCAACTTCCTTCTCCATTAACGTAGAAACAGTTTCCTTGGTTGCTTAATTCTGTGCTGGAGGTCAGGAAATTGAAGCTTACAGAGTGGGGAAAGAGAACAAAACAGTGTAATGCAGCACAGGGATCTACACACAAGTTATGGGATGGACAATAGGACAATCATATCTCCAGAGTGTGTCCAAGCCTGCTAGGATGTCCATATTTTGCTCCACATGGTCTGCTTTTCAAGGACCTGACAGCTTGCTTGGAGCTTGTGTAGGATGCTCTGCAACCTGGTCTGCTCTGTGTGGTCAAATCATCCACTTCTAAGCATTTCCTATTAGTCTGATTGGGTGATGGATTGTTTCAGTTCCACTGCATGCTACTTTGATATGACTATTGTTATCCATATGATGTACAGAAAGTTCTTCTTACAATCATATGAATTGTAGCTAATGCTTATATACTCGACATTTCACATGTATACATACAGACTGAGAACATACTCTGGAGGGAAGAAACCCTGACTGGGGTCAAGAGTTGAACACACCTTGCATCTAAACACTGAAGTGAATCCATTAATTTTGCTTATTACCAGTTAATAAATTGATTTTCACCTGAGTCTGTTTTCAAGGCTCATAAAGAAAGGTGTTCACTACGTAGCAGAGTGGGTCACATATTTTGTAACAGGCTTGTTTTCTGTTGAAAAACTCTCAAGAACATTAATGTCTGCCCGTCAGTTAATGCCAACTAACAGAGGGTCCAGTTTCCCTGTATGATCTTATGTTGTTCGGTTACCCATGAGCACCCTTTTTCCTATGTAGGGACTCAAAAAGTGTGGCAGCAGACCAATAAATTCATCTCTTACTCTCTCAGAATCTTTTTGCCACCATTTTGGTTGTAGTTTCTATCTGGAAACATTTTCCCAGCTGTGTTTTGTGGGTTTTTTTTCCAATAGAAAACTGTTTCCTGTCCACCTCTGCTATTTACCTGCAATGTAACCAAGAGATGGGAACATGCTGGACCAGATTCACATCATGAAAAACATGAGGCAGGCTCTAGAGGAAATAAACAAATACTAAAATAAAGTTTAAAATTAGACATTTTTTTATTTTTTTTTTTAATTCCATGCTGTTGCTCACACACCAATACCTTTGCAGAAGCTGGTCTGGAATCTATTTTAAAATGAAGTGTTTTAGCTCTCCCAAAGCAGGATTACCCTATGAGGCTATGTTTAAATCAACAAATATGCCATTAACACAGCATAATACAGGCTTTTCACATTTTTTCCTCATTCCAACAAACAAATGGACTTTTATTTCACTGATACTAAACGAGACAGTGACAAAGGTTGACTTGACTGCTTAGTCTTTCCCTTGTTTTGCCACTCTTCAGGGTCCTACTTGTGCCCAGGGTTTTTGTGCTCTCGAGAAGAAAGGAATATCTAGAATATGTTACATGTCAGATGCAACCATTTTCTCCCACTGTCTTGTCTGAAGGGAGAGAAACCTGTATGAATTCCTTTTGCTGGTTCTTTCTTTTTCCCTTGCTTCTTCCACTGCCCACAGCTTCCACAGCGCTCCCACCTGGTGCTTCGTTAAACAGTGTGTGAATTCTTCACTTTGCAAAAAAGAATAAAATGTTGACATTGAGAAATCTCTCTTGGAACCTGGGCCAGACTGAATTTCATGTACAATTCCTAAACTGTGCATTAAATTAATTGTGTTTCTACATCTGTGCTGGTGACGCTTTAGTGCAGAACCAATGATGTGCTCATATGAACTCATTGGCAGCTTTGTTTGTTTCCCAGGTGAAGTTTCATTTCTTTATTGTTATTTTCAGAGCAACTGAAAAAGCTTCCAAACAGACAGAAGTTTCAGTAAATTCTTGGAGAGAATTGTAAATGATACCTGAGGCATGAAAAGTTTACTTTAATCTGGAACGTTGATTTTGATAGACTAACGGGATGCTGCTTGTTCTTCTATTGTAACCCCCAGAGTTACTTCAGTGTACAATTAAAAGGAGAGAACCTCAACATCATAGCTGTACTGTAGACAGCATAACAAGTGGAATATGTTCAGGAATACTTTTAGATTGTCCTTTGTAACCAATAAATAACTGAATATAACAGCTTGTAGAACAGGAACAAAGAACTAATTAAATTTAGGTTAACTTGCAGTGAGCTTTTTTGTGTCTGTACATTAGGTAGATATTGGTTGAATGAAAGGAAGCAAGAAAACCCCTATAAAAATTTCACCCTTAAACTTCAGGTCTCATCATGTGTACACAAACAGCACAACTGTGCAGTTTATTTGCAAACCTCTTGTAATGATTGTAATTGCCACAAAATACAGAAGTACTTGTAAATAGAAGATGTTAAGACTCAGCACAAAGATGTCTGTTGTTTGGGGTTTTTTTTCCAGCTGGTAGCACCTAAAACTATTCTGACGTAGTTTGTAGATGGGTAAATTTTCCATTTCTCATTTGCAGGTATGTGTGAGAACACTACAGGCAAGAAATAGGCAGAGATTGTCCACCTCGGTTTCGGAAGAAATTCGCTTCACATTTCTCCAGAGAAAGGGAGGAAGGGGGATTCCTCCATTCAGGGATGCAGGAAAACTGGGGCTGTACCTGGAGGTGTGGGAGGGATATGTTTGCATTTGTAATGGTGTTGCTGAGATACCTTGCAACCTGTGTCCCTTTTCTTTGCTTATCATGCTTAGAACAGTTGTCAGATTTGTTGTTAATTCCCAGGTCTGATGTTTACCCCAGGTCCAAAAGGCATGGGTTACTGAATACTGTAACTTGCTTCCCTTTGTCTGGCATACAAAACATGGTTTGTACTATGGGTTTATCAGGGCACATTTCATCTAGGCATTCTTCTCTATTATTGCACTGGTCCAAGATTTTGTGGACGTTTTTGTGAACTGATACAAATTTTGAGGTCTCTGTGTGTGTGTGTGTGTGAAATATTCCATATACTCCCTATAATATTATGTTGGGTATTTTGTGTCTTGCTGTCTGTGGGAGTTGAGTGAGGTAGATTGTCAGTGACCCTTCTTGACTTCGCGCAGTTATCTGCAATTGTGGAGTCTAGACTTGGTGACTCTGGTGGCACCTTCAGTTGTACATGCCAGAGCACAGTGATTAAGCATGCAAATTGCCCATCACTGGGCTCCCACCATATGGATAAAGGCATGGACTGAAGTGGAGCAGTGCTTTGGGTGCTCAGGCCTTCAGCCTCTCACCACTGAGAAAAAGCATTTTTGCATCTGGTAGGCTGCATGCCCTGTTGGATGGAGGCTGGGCTGGACCCAGGACACCTGGGGGACATCCTTCCAAGGCTTCACTACCAGTGACAAGCTGGTGCATCTCCTAACATCCGTTTCCCTTCCTCCTTCCACATAGCAAAAAAGACTGAATTTAGCCCCTGAAAGAGTCAGTTAAGGAGAAATGATCTGACATTTTTACAAACTTGTGTTTCTTTGTAGGCAATTCTGTAGTGGAGAATTTTATTTCAGCCCTGTGCAAAAAAAAATCACAAGACTTCTGGAGCCAGACAAATACATATGCAGATAGTTGCTGCTCAAACAGGGTATGCATGTGCGTGCACATGCAGTGCTGCAGAACATTTGTACTCCCAGTATAGTCGGTATGTTCTAACTATATGTCGCTCCATCTGCATTCAGAGCAGCAGTGTGCCACCCTGTAACCTCAGTGCACTTTGTCTGGACAGGTGAGAAAAAGTAGAAGTATTCTTTCTGTTCGGAGGGGCAGTCAGAGAGAAAGGCAGTGAATGGGCCACTGGCCAATATGATTTTAGATAAATGAAATTGCTGCAATATGCTTAGGGACAGTAATTAATCCTGTCTCTGTGACTTGAACCTGTTGCCTTTGGAAGAACTGGGAAAAACGTTACCCTTGTCAGCAGACTGGAGTAGCTTACAGGTTTGTCCATTCTTTCCCTCTCCAAAACAGATTGAGGGCCCTAAAAAAAGCAGAAATGCAGATAAGGAGAATTAGAATCAAGCTGCCATGAATTGCCTCATGCCAGGTATCTGGTTCCAGCCTGGCTCTGCAGTGAAGTGGGCATGGGTGAAGGCGTTCCTTTGAAAGGCTGGGAAATGGCACTGGACAGCGACAAACTTATTCTGTCTCCTCTCCTCATCAGAGAAGGTGGTGGGTCTGTCAGTGTGTTCAGTGTGAACAGCCTCTGAAAGCTGCTGCAGACAAGCCTGCATAAAAAACAAAACAAAACAAAACAAACAAACAAAAAAAACCCAAACAACCAACACCAGTATATTTTGTACAGATTTGTAATTGTTTGTACATCAAACCAGACAGAGTAAACTGTTTTTCTATGGATATCTGTGCAAAACAACGGCTTACTAGCCTTTTTATACTTTAATAATTCTAAGCCTTTGATCACCGGAATTGCTAAAATACTTTCGCTGCTTTCCCTTATTCTATAGAGTCACTTTTATTTACTTTAATTACCTGGTCCACTGACATTTGTCATGGCCAACCTCAGGTGCTGGTGGCCTGAGTCAACACATGCATGTGTGAGTGTAAGCAGCTGGTCTAATGCAGTGAGCTGACTGCTCAGCCATGGTGCAGCTCCACACTGGATTTTTAATCTATGGTACCTCTGCTTTATTGCTGCATACTATGTTTTCTTTTTTATTGCTTTTTCTAGAATGAGGAGCAGAGTTGAGTGTACACGCTAACTTGGTATATCACCTTGCTACAGAGGCTTGAGCAGAGGACACTACAAACCTGTTACTAATCTGTTAGTATCTGGTTAGGTTTGTTAACCTGTTGTGACATTACCTCATGACTAATTGTTTAACTCCTAGTTGATAATTTTGAACTAACTACTGAGTAAAAATCTGTCAAGTGCCTTTTAATGTAGTGATCTTTCCTTACTACCTTCCTAATCTGCAGTCCAGATGAATGTGCTGAACTTCATTTTGCAAGCCAGATCATCCCATTTATTTAAGGTGCTTTCA
This sequence comes from Falco rusticolus, assembly GCF_015220075.1. NCBI lineage: Eukaryota > Metazoa > Chordata > Aves > Falconiformes > Falconidae > Falco > Falco rusticolus. Next base: position 69,652,722 of record NC_051210.1, on the reverse strand, counting down.
AAGGAGGACTTACCTCTGTCAAAATGTATTACATCTCTTGAAAATAAATTTTGTGAGATAATTTCAGTTTTCTAAGATTACCTAAATACTGAATGTATTAAACTGAAAATGCCTACAGGGCTTCACACAGACAGTGCAGCAGTGTACACTGCATATTCCCCTGTGCACTCCCTCCAGAATATCAGTGCCCTCAAAGTGGTTGTCCAGCCACAGGTCCCCCACTGTGGCCAACTGAAAGGAGTGATTTACCAGGTAAGAACAGGCTGAACAACATAAACCTCCCCATAGTCAAAGCCTATCAAGTAAGATAATTCAGGAACACTATTTACATTGCCAATGTGCATGAACAAAAATCTGTATTTTGAACATGTGAAACTGGGACTTAAAATCCATGTTTGTGTTTGGATTTGACTGGCTCATTGTTAGTCATGAGCCATGACTCCATCCTTTCACTCTGTGGCTTGTGTCCATCTCTTCTCCTGTGACTTAGACTTACTTGATTAGATTACTTTCTGAAGAGATTTCTAATCTATGTGCTGTTATTCATCAGTTAAAAATGGCTCTGGGATTTTTAAGTGCTGGCTTCCACATGTCTATAGATCATTCTTAGGAGTAAACCTGTTGTATTCAGAAATTCCTGGTATCTATGCACCTGGTATTTAATATCTAAAAGCTGTGGTTTTCCATCACAAGAGAAGAAATGTGAAGTTTTTCCACTGGCATCTACAGAAAAAGATATGCAGAATAATGGGATAGTTTCTTCTTATGATTGAATTGAAAGACCTCTATAGTCATGATTTGGGGTCAACAACAGAGATACGCATTATTATTTCCAGCCTTGAAAACATTTTAAATTTAAGTATTTTCAATAACACATCAGTTTCGTATTTGGCTATAACTTTTGGAGTATCAACATGCATCTCAGACTCAGCGATATAAAGTCAGGACTAAATATTATGAGAAGTTTACATTTGAGCATTTCCAATTAAAAAAAAAAAAACACAAAAAAACCCCACCAACAAACAAACAAAACCCCAAAAAACCTAGCAATGAAAAATATGGAATGGCTTTATTACGCATTACTCCCTAAAGATAAATATTGCTCAAGTTCTTTGCCAACTCCCTTGGCAAGTTAAGTTATTCCAAAAAATAATAAATGCATACCGGTAGCTTTCCGCTTTACTTGTGTGGAATGATCACTCATTAAATATTTTTTTCCCAACAGTTTCCTTCCAATTATGCTTAAAATATCTTTGACTATATGGAAAATAGTGCATTGACAGCAGGGTGAGAGAATCTACTTCTCCCAAAGATGTATGACCCTACTGTTTCTAAGAAATGTGACACTTAATGGGATGACTCGCTGTGTTTTTGAAGGGGTCAGTCATTGAGAATGCAAGCATCTGCGTGCCTGCCAGCATTAGATAAGTCTCTGTACTATACCTATAACTTGCTACAGAACAAGACAGAGCTGATCTGAAAAGCAGTTAATATGATTTCTGTATTCGTTAGAAGAAAATACCTTCATATGGTGCTAAGAACAAAGAAGCCAACTTTACTAGTGTAACAGCAATGGTGACAAAGAATACAAGATTACATAAAGACAAGTAAAGTAAATGTACAGATGGAAAACGTGTGGGTGTGGGTGTGGGTGTGTGTGTGTGTGTGTGTGTGTGTGTATGTATGCAGTATCTGAATGAAAAAAATGCAGAATGTTAAGGGGCAGCATATATTTTTAAGCTACAAAATGATCTGGATGAAATATGTACATGTTTATAGTCTGACATCTGGCATGTGCTACATAGATAGCTTTGTTTGAAGAAACTCTACCAGTCTGGCAATAAGCCAAATCCCCTCCTATTAATAAGACCTGTAGTTCATAAAAAAGCAGACTACATGCTGCCAGTTCCTGTGCTCTGAGAAATGTCCTCCAAAATGTCAACAGCCCAGAGTGCTGCCCTTGTGCTCATGCCACCCATGCAGGGGAAATCTTTCCCCATTTGTCTGGGCATGCCTGCAGCATGTTGTCAACTGCCAGCATCGCAGTCATGTTGTCAGGGATGTCATCCCAGAACTTGTACCTTCATCTGCCTGCTGTGAATTTTCTCTTTGATTTTTATGCACATTTGAGAACAGTCATTAAACGTAATATTGCTTCTAACCTGAGGCTTCACCTTGGCTGTAAATGTAATCTATACAGCATGGTTCCATTTGGTTTAAAACAGCACATCAAAACTGATATTCCCCACCTCCACCCCTCTCCCACCATGCTGCTTTTATGAACTCAGAATGAACTCCTGAGGTTGGAAGATTATATATTTTCTTTGCAATCTACTGCTGATAATAACTTGCTAATCCATTTCTTGGGTGAGCACCCAGATCCAAAATTAAGCTGTCTTTCCTACCTACCTTTGAGTGTGATCATCTATAGCAAGAATTGTCTTGCACACTAATGAATATGTTCCCTAAAGTCCTGATTCAAAACTGCATATACTTTCATGCATGAAAAGCAAGTTCTGTAATAGGAATTTCAGCAGCAAATTAGGCTCTAAGGAGAGTTACTAATATTTATAATAGCTTGTGTTTTCTTGAGAACTTTAGCTGTTTGGGGAAAGAAGGTTCAAGAGGTTATATTTTTCTGCATTTCTCCCTCCCCAACTATTAGATACAGTGTATAATTTATGATTCATCTGAGTATGGACCTAGACCTTTTCTATAACCACCCCCTCTTGGGGGAGGTTTGGGACAGCCCAAACAGTTATTTTTAACAACTCCTCCGCCTCTTAAGATGCTGTTTTTAAAAGTGCTGAAGGTAGTCTTTCAATGCACTAATCCCAAAACTGAAATTGTAAGCAGTGCACTTTCCAAGCCTGATACAAATATGACATAATGTGAATGAAGAAGAGTGTCCAGGGAATTGAAGTATTGACATTTCTGTTGTCCCTTTAAAAAACATTTGTTAACATAAAGTAGCTATAAGAAGACTCCATGTTCTGTAATAGACATTTAGCAGCTCTCTGAGATAAAAGCACTTCTCCCAAGTTCAGGACAATTCGCTAGGCAAAATTGCTATGTGGTGTCTGAAGATGATCTTTGTCACATTCCTCCGCCTTACTCTAGTGCTGACCTGGGAACATCTCCCAAGCACATGGATAAGGATAGGAATCACGGTGTAACTTTCCTGAGATCAAAATTAAGTCTGTAAACCTTAAACTGTTTTTTAAGAATAACCAAATAAGATGCAGTCACATCCTTCCTTATTTGCCTGAAATTGAAAGATCACTCTTCTCAAAGCGTTATCCAAAATAAACTTTATTTTTCTCTTAATCTATCAGGACAACATGATCATTCATACTCTCTTCTCAGTCATTTGTATACCACTTTTCATGTTCTGTTTTACAAAACAATTTATGTAATTAAACTAAATAATACCTTTAGGCTTGAAAACACAATCTGGGAGCAGGTCTGAACTAGACATTTTGTTCCAGCATCTCTTCATAAGCAGTAAACTCAGTGTCCTCATATGCCACTGAGCAAGCTGCTTGCTCTGCTGGCATGCCCGCACAGAGCTGGGGGACTGAAGGTTTTGCTCCTCTTTCCCTTCTTCTGAGGGGATCTTCAAAGCCTCTCATTTTTGCTTATCCCTGATTACTAACCAGGTCTCTGGCCAGATAAATCTGTAAGCCTTTCTACTCTGTGTTTCCATGACCAGCAACTGCTTAAAGTAACACTTTTTCAAATAGAAATATTTTTTTTCCCTGCTGATTCCCATCAAGCAGAAGAAAAGCACAAAACAGCAAAAGGCCCATATATCTGTGTTTTAGCTTAACTTTATAATTTGCTTGCAATTTTGGGATAAATTTCACACACACACACTCAGATTGGGATAAATTCCCCCCCTCTCAGACTGCTGCCTCTGATGCTGAGGAGATGGGCAACACATACACAGCTTTCATGGTGCCTCTCTGCCAGATATACATTAGCTTCAGTTTGCCTGTTCTTCCATTCTTCTCAGCTAATTTATTTTAATAGTGCAGCATACCTGCTGACTGGAGCTTTGACCTTGGAAGAAATAAAAATCTTACATGCTCCTGACAGCCAGGTGAGGGGATGTCCCTTGTAACAGGAGTCCCTTGCACAAACAAGTCCAACAAAGCCAATGTGTAAAATATGCTGGAGTACAAATGCATGGTATAGCTTCTATTTCACAGTTACTGCTTATGCTTATACTATTACCCCTTAGCAGCTGCAAGATAACCCACCCCTCTCCTCTTTCAAGGCCATACTTAGGCATTTGTACAGTCCAAATCAATGAAATAAGCCCTCTCTGCTATTAGTCCATACTGGGCCACTGACTTCCATGACCCCTTTCAATTAATACCTTTTGCTGATCTGATCCAAACCTCTCTTAGGTGAGAGCTTATCACCAGTCATTTAGGTCTTGTATTTCCCCCCCTCCCCCCCTTCCCCCCTTAGTCGTTTCCTAAGTCATATAACTGATAAACTTCTTTGGAGAAGTTCTGTGTGCATTTTGCATAGCCAACTTTGTAACCATCTTTCTGTCTCCTAACTGGGACTGTGCTGCCTCTTTGCCTTATAGGCTTCACGACAGCCAGGGTTTCTGTGGTGTTCTGTGAGCTGGTGCTGCCTCTGACATGCCTTGGCCCCAGGATACACTGCACACACCCTTTGCCTGGCTTGAGAGGTCTTCACTGAAAAAGTGGCTCATGGCAGCCTTCCATATGGCCTGCGCTAACACATCCTTCTTGTAAAAGGTGGGATTTTTAGAGCTCCTTTTATTGTTCTCATTCTTCTACCTTGTGTGAGAACGCTGGGCTGGTGAAAAGGCTGTCATTTTCCATGCTGTGTTACTGGTGCTGGCTATAAAGGCAACGCTTGGCTCGTGTCATCACAGACTTGTGTAGGGGGGGCTGCAACTGCTCTGCATCACCTGCTAATGCCACCCAAACCTCACCAAAGGTGAGCTCAGCTCACCAAAAAGAAAAAAAACAGCCACAGGAGACTTTCTGTAAGTGAGTAGAAGGGATTATTTAGTTTGCTTAGGACATTGGTGGATAATGAAGCATGAAACGGATGTTGAAGGCTAAAAGGACAGTTCTGTTTACCAGTTGTCCAATGTGACAAAGTGCGTTCTTATATAAGGTCCCATTGTATAAAAGCTAAACAGACAATTCATAAAATATTGTGCACTTAATCAACACTAATGATGTCCCCCTTAATCTAGTTATAGCTGTCTGTCTCTGTGCTTCCAGGGATAAAAATTTTCCCCCGAGGCATTAACGACTGAACAAAAGCAACTTCTGGAGTTTATCACATTCTCCTGAAATACTGACCTATTTGTCTGCTGCCAAAGGCAAGAAAGTGGATGGAAATGGCCTTTGTCTGGTCCCAGAGGCTGGGTGCAAAGCACTGCTGTTAGAAACTCGTTCCAAATTAGACAAAGATATGCACTGCACTGCTCAATAGATGCTTAAAAACATTAGGACTAAAGTGATCCTAAGCAGTTTTAGACTGAAAAGTATGTGAAATACTGTAAGTGGGTCACAAGGAAATTAATTTTGAAAAATCACCGTCCTTAATACAAAGCTTTCCAAATCAACTCATGTCGTCACCTATTCATAAGGAATTTGGCAGGTATGTACCAATCCAACTGGTATTTTTCTATAAAGCCAAGCAAAACAACCAATACCTTTTGATAGTCTAGTCTTAAGCTAACAAAAAGCTATGGAAAACTAGGGTTAAATCTCCCTATTCTTCTCCTTCCCTAACACTCTTAGAAAGCTTTGTTGTTCTAAATTGGCATTTCAGCAAAATTTAAGTGCTATGGCCCTAACCTGTGATTTTACAGCCAACCCACTCAGCATCTCTAGCACCTCTGAGCGTGTCCAGAACTGCCCTGCATCTTGACAGGGCTGAGGTGGCTGGCACCACCATCATACCTAATCCCAGCCACATCCCAAACTTGGCCTCCTTCCTCAAGAGTTCCCCATGAGCTGAAACCCAGGCAGCTTTCCCAGGCAAAAACGAAGATGCACAAAATATATCAAAATATATTGAAGGCAGTAGTGGTCCTTTTTTTTTTTTTTTTTTTTTTTTTTTTGTGTGTGTGTGTGTGGCACTGGCTAAGGGAAAAGTACTACTTCAGCATCTCCTTTTTTTTTCTTCATTATGTTAATAGTCTAGTAGTTGAAGGACTCATGTAGGAAGGAGTGGAGGGCCCTAGATTCAACTTCTACTCAGGGTGAAGGTGTTAAAATTCACATCTCCAAGTTGACAGGACAATTGGTTTGACAATCTTTTTATACAAAGCAAGTGCAAGTACCAGCACTTCCAATGGCACCAGGAAGTTCCCAGGAAGCACGGATCAAAACATTTTTGTAGTAATCACCCATTTGTAGGGACAACTTCATGTCTTGAGGAGCCAGGTAAGATGCCTTAAAATAGGTCTTCTCCATTGCTAATTGCTTTCATTTCTCATAGAATGAGTTCCAACAAATGTCATCAAAGAAAAATCACATTTAAGTGTGTAGGATGGTAGCCAATATCTCTTATATTATTATTCTTCCTCTGCCTTTGTTGAATTCTGGTCTTGTTTGCCTTAGTGAGGCAGCCACAGTTGTATGGGAAAACACTTCATCAGTGCTGTTATTTTGGAAACTGAGAACTTTAACTCAAAAACATTTCCACTAAAACCCAAGAATTTCTGCTTGGGAAGGCTGCCCGGCTGCCTGTTGCCCATGTCATCTGCTTGTCCCATGCCACAGTACTGTGTATCTCTTGGGAGGGGAGGGGATGAAGTTTACAAGTTAGCACAAGAAAGCAACAAAAAAGGCAACAAATACATCTTGCACCTTCCTTTGTTGTCTGACTGAACTCTGCAGAGAGGTGGAGTGGTTCACCACGAAACTCTGGAAACAGACAGCACCAGCCTCCACCCTCTCAATTCCAGCTGGCGCTGTCCAATGCTTGCTGCACAGCCCACCAAAAATTAAAAAGGGCTTGATAAAATGCATGCAGTTCATGGCTGCCTCCTCTTTCACTTAGAGCTTCTTTTCACCCTTTGAGCATGGTCCAGGGAAGGGAATGAAGCCATGGAAGAAGGCCTGCCCTAGTTTATTGTAAGCACATCGCTGAGGTAAGAGGGGAAAAAAAATGTGTCTTAGCAGGAGGACATTTTAAAACATCAGTGGGAAATACCATAGTCACTTTAAGTATTTTTTTTTTTCTGTAAGACACACCTCTACAGTTTTTACTTAAACTTAGAGCACTATCAGCAAGTGAAGAGCTAATGAAAAATCAGAAAAGATCTGCTCATATAGCAGCATTGATAAATTCTGGACATAGATTTCCCCAACAGCTTGCCCCTTTTAATCCTGGAATACACTTGAAGTTTTGCGATTCATTTTGACAACCCTAGAGTCTGGCCTTCAGATACACAGTCTGTGTCCCGCTTGTTCCAGAGAGACTATATATCATTTTGATCAACTCCCAAAGTACCTCCCAGAGGCAAGAAAATGACATTTACTGAACCATAGCCCATCAAATATTTATGGATCATATCACATTAAATAAAAATAGAAAAGAAACTGTGAGAGAAAATAATGTTTACAATTTTTCCCCTCTGTTTAATTCCCACCTGAAGTAAGTCCTTCTGAAGGTGTGCTTAAATACAATCCATGCTTTTCTCCACATAAAACAAGGCAATTTCAAAATAATTGTAAGGCATTGCAGTGTGCAGCATATGGGAAGTGCAAGGCAAAACTGATGACTAACACTGTAGGCATTATTTATTAACTTTAATTTTTATTATCTCATATCCTCCTGTCAGCTCACTCCTCCTCATCCTTTTTTATTATTTATGAATGAAAACTGATGCTTTTGCATTCTTTTTAAGCCATTAAAATATGTTAATTATTTACAATAAGGCATCACAACAAATAACAAGGCATGTTCCTGAAGTTTTCAGCTTCCTGTTGCACCAGTTTCTTGGCTTAGGCATTGCATAAAGCAAAACACAAGAAATGAACCCAAACAAAAACCCCCACACTTTTCTTCAAAATCCTACAGGGCTAAATTCAAGGGAATCAGAGGTTGCCAACATTGATACTTGAGCCAGATTTCTGGAACAGTATTACACTCACATCTTCTAGGGTTACATGTCCAAATACACCTTCAAAAGCTGTTTTATCACAAGAAAAAGTACAGGAAATGGAAGAAACTGTCTGTTAATACAGAGTCAGAAGGCAACACTGATTTCAATGTGAAGTCTGCATGAAAATAATTTTTGTGAATATCTTTAACTACAAGTAACTAAAACCCCAGGATTCAAATGGATGTTGCAGGCTTGAAGCTTTAGGCCTTTTTTCTCTAATGCTAAACCCCAAAACTACATAAACCAATAAACCACCATATGCAGCCCTGAGGCTGCTGAGAGTGCCTGCCTGCTCCAGGACAGGTCAGGGATGCTCTGATTATCTGGGATCATGAGCTGGGTATCTGCTCCCAGGACAGTACCTTTGCTCTAAACCCCAAAAAGTATTCATTCAAAAAAACCCAGTCACTGTGCCTTTAACATTTTATAACAGAGCAAATTAGAGCCTTCATTTTGCAGTGGGGAAGATCCAGCCTCGGCTCTGGTCTTGGTCTATGGGAGCTGAAACCTACATGCCTGCATCCCCAGAAAGAATGCTGAATACTGGTCAGGGAGGAGTATTTGCTACCTTTTGCTCCCCTTGAAGATGTGCCATAGTGAGCAAAGGGTTGATGGATCAGAATGTCAGAGAAGGAGAAGAATGTGAGGCTGGCTGTGCACCTGCAGCTCCCTCACTTGGGTGGTCAGCATGAGCAGGTACAGGATTGCAAACTGTCCTAGAAGGACTGCAGCTGTATTTTAGCACTTCCATGTATATCATCTATCCTTTCAGTAACATTACAGTGCAATGAAGGGGCCATGGCTTCAACTACAAAGAGAATCAGCATCTCCTGCTGTGAGGCAACTGAGATCTATATGTAACCTGAACTAAGTGAAACTCCTTAAGGAAGCCCCCATGTTTACCCAGGCCAGATAAAGGTATCACATTGCAGATGTAACCCATGCATCCAGCAATGGTTCCCCACACAGAAGCATATTGGGTGTCCAAGAACCACAAGACTAATCCCTTGAGACTTAGACTTTTTGTAGATCACCACTACTAGTTATTAGTTTTTTAACTTCTATGCAACAATCCACATCCTTTTGTGACCACTGAAGTAGGCTGAAAGACTGTTTCTTCTGTTGGTTCTGATACAGTCAGCCTGAAGGACTGCTTTTGTCTCTTTAGAGTGAATGAACTAGAGCAGAAGAACTGGAATTATTTGGAACTCAAAGATATGGATCAACTCTTCAATGCAGAGTGACTGGTTATTGTCCATGTTGGACCCTGTCCTGGTTTTCTTTGTAATTGCATAATGGAAGTTATGTTATCATCATGCGACAAATGATAAGGGTGTACCATACTCCCTTCCAATCACATGGCAAGTGGTGAGAGATGTGATTCATGTCTACAAGGTACTAGATGAAGCAAAGAAATTACAGTCCTTCTGTCTGTCTAACAAAAAAACTCAAGGAATGAATCCTGCATCTTTCAAAACATAATTGTGTACAGATGTGACAAAAACAATTCAATAGTATTTTTAAAAAGTATATTGTGGAAATCTCTGACTTGAACAGAATAGAAATTAAGGCTAGGAGGAGTTACTTTGGGATAAAACATTTTCATGTTGTTGCTTTTAATCCCTGGAAAGAACTCCCACCTCAGCCGCTCACTTTGTGGGTATCATCAAGTACATCTCCAGCTGCAGAGCTAAGGACATAGCCATATTAGTCTTACAGTGATAAATCCATGAAACAAGAAGAAATGTGGCCCTGATTTTGAAAGAAATGTCTTCACGCTTCCAAGCCACTGCAATTCAGGAATGGTGTCCTGAGGAGTGAAGTTCCTGTGCTGTGAAGCATCCAAATCAGAGGAGAGGACATCCCCCTGCACTGTGTGGCCCCACGACAGCGGCCCCAGCTGTAGCCCATATCTGTCATTGAGCAGCATACACCCGTCTTTCCCTGGTCTGAGTTACCTTTGTTCAGCTGCAAAGGGACAGGGAGGAGCTCAGCTTTGGCTAAGAGTTTTCCAGAACTTCAGTGCAGTCTTTTATGTGAGTCTGAACCAAATCTATATTGAGTTTTGAGAAGTGCAGGTATCCAAATTTCCAAAATGGGGAAAGTGTCACTTTGCTGTCCTACGTTTCATAGTTGCAGCAACAGCTGGGCATAGATGTGGTTGAAAAATCTGATAGGAGCTTCTGTGAAAATATTTGCAAGCCAGTATATTACAGGAAATATCAAAAATCTTTGGGGAATTGAGGATGATGAGATTAGCACATTAATTTTATCTCTTTGTAGAATTCAGAGAATTTGGGAAAGTCTTTGTTGAGCTTATTGGGGGAAAATGAATCTTTAAACCCCTGGAAATTCCACTATAGGTTCTCATGAGCTGAACTGCCAGGACTTTCTGGTACGAGAGAGTTATTATACATTTGGGAAGAGCACGTGATAATTTCCAACTTCCTTCATAACAACAACAACAACAAAATCTTTCACTTCACTAAAACATCTTAGGCTACAAGACTTTTTCTTTGCATTGCTTTTCTTATAGTAAACTTTGAGTAAACTTAACTATTAAAATTTTTGAGAAATATTTTGGGGAAGTCATAGCTATTCATTACACAGACCCTTCTTAAACAAAGTACCCTTGGGAAAATGTATTGTCTGGAAAATGGAGCAAACACATATACCATTATATCACAAAATTAATGCTTAGCTGAACAAACTTAATTTTAAAACAATAAGTATGTGTCAATAATGTTATTATCAGCAGCTACAGATACCCTTCTTCAGATTTCAGGGAGCATAGCATGTTAGTAGGCTGTTCAATCTATTTGCTCGTTTTCTTGTTTATGAATACTATTTACCAGCTAACAGAAAATCATGAGGTGCCTCTGATAAGTTAGTTTGGTTTGGGCTTTTTTTTTTTTTTTTTTTTTACCAGGAAGCCTTCCTTACATTATTTACCAATGTGACAGGGTTCATCTGGTCTTGTGGTCACAGCACGTCTTCGGTGTTACTACATCACGTGACTATGTGGATGAGAAGAAACAAGGGATTTTTTTTCTGTTTGTCTATGATTAATTTTGTCAGGTCTTTTGGTTCAAGACCCCTGAAGTTTCAAACCTGTTTTCTACATATTGTCTAGTGACTCACATCACATCAGTTGTGTCAGGTGGTGCTTTACCTACGGAGACTTGGAGTCACCGATGGAGATACCGAGTCCAGAGAGCTATCAAAGAAAATTGTTCAGAAATAATGTGAACGTGGGCCAGCTGGCAAATGGAGTACACATGCACTCCGAGCAAAGAAATGTGATGGTCCCAAATATTTGTTAGCTCAGCTGATTTGCCTCTCCTTCTCCCTTGATTGTGTGAAGTTTCTTTGTAGTTGCGGGCTGTTGGTGGCACCGTTTGTGTCAGTAAGAGCTCACCACAGCAGAGGAGTGTTGCAAAATCTTCTGCCCTCCTGGGGAAAGTGGAGACTGTGTCTGAGCCTCTGTGTGGGGAGCAGAGGGCAGAGAGGGGAAGGAAGTCACCACTGGTGAAATATCTACAGCTTAATTTTCCTCTTTTACAACTTCTCCCTTCCCATTTATTGCTATTGTTCAAAGTGTCTACAAATTCTTTAGTTTCATTGGGTCTTTTTCCCTGTTACTATTTCTTGAAAGCCAAAAGGACCATGTGCCAAATTTGAAGTGAAGGCAATTGAGTATGGAGCCGATGAATGCTTTACACCAGCTAAAGCTCTCTGTCCCTGCTAGTGCAAGCTGTCTTCACTTTTACACTAAAGCAAGTGGTTTTAGCTGGTGGGATTCCTGACATGTTTCCAGCCAGGCACCGAAGCTCTGTGTGCTGTATCTAGCAGAACTGGGGTCTGAGGGCACAGGGGATATTTCACAAGCAAGGACACATTTGCACAAGCTGCTCTCACTTCTAGTTCTGGCTGTGCTCTCAAGTGACTTCACCGGGCAGGCATCCCTCTCAAAAGACGTGGGGGTTGTTATTCTGAAACTTGTGGTGCAGTAGTAAAATTCAGCTATTGTACTTCAAAGTTAACAATTTAATTACAGGATTTTAGGGGGGCTAGAAATATAATAGAAGGGATTGATCAGTTCCTGAAGAAGAAATGGTTTAATAATTTTGGGGTTAGTAACAGGTTTTCCATTGGAAGCATCTATGAATGAATGCTACAAAGCCAGAGTGGTGTAATCTAGACTGAGGGAAGGGTGCAAATGAGAAAGGGAGCTTCTGAGAAAGGTAGGAAGTTGATGATCATAAGGGCTTTAGTTGCCTTTTCAAGAAAGGTGGCAAGAGTGGTGTCTTTTGTGCAAATTTCCCCAGACTGCTCCTTGGCCTTGGTGAATCTCTTCTCCTTGCTGTAGAGATGTGCCAGCTGATGCTCTTTGTCTGGTGGACATGCCCAGCCTGTGCACACATTAAGTCTCAACAGCTGTTCTTTGCAACTCTGTACCACTGAGGTAGAGGTGAAGGTCCCTGTACCATTATTTTCAATAACTGTGTCCATTAATTTTCAATCAATTAATTTGTTTTAAAAAAAAATACATTCACATTGCTTCCTCAATTATCACCAGCATATTCAGCCTCTGGAAACATACCTTGCTTGCAGGATAACCACCTTTCTTAATTTCTGTACTTATCAACATCAATGCAAAGAATTGTCAGAAAATGGTGCTATACACCTATTGTAAACAAACTAAACATGCTCATGCTCTGAGCTGTAACTGAGTCTTTGTGTATATGTTGTATTTGCAGACTGCTGCATTTACCTATTTCTCAGTTGCATAAAAGCTGATGTAAGAAACTAATTTAAGACTAGTTAGCAAATACAAGGGGCAAGTATTTACTCTCCCTTAACTTACTCCCTTTTTTTCAGTGGAGTTGGTCGTATTTTTTGCTGCTGTGTGATCACATAGAGTTATCTTTTCCTGATCTCTATGTGTAGAAAAGGATTTAAAATCTTTGCTTGGGAACAGTCCGTGAAACATACTTAACTCTATAGCGTTGCTTTCTCTGTTTGAGTGTCCACTTAGTTTACTACACATTCATAGTAAAAGTAGGTGAAGATGGCAGTGAGGAATCCAGTAGCTGGCAGATACTGTTGGGTTTTTTATTTGTTTCACAGTGCTTTCTGAATAACTGGATGCTTTTAGATCTTTTAAAAATGCATTTTGAAATTAAGTTTGTGCCCATCTACCAAGATGATTCATATCTACATGAATTGCTACAGTAGAGCAGTATGGGAAAATTACCACAACCATTCAGAGTAATTTTGTATTCATTCATTTACCAAATTTTCCTAGCATCAGGACTAGTTTTTACTATCCAAGTTTTTTTACTGAAAAGTGCCAAAAGGTAAAGTTGTGGAGCTGAATCTTCCACTGTAAGGCCTTTAATGAGCATAAGCTTCCTGGCAAAACTCAGACCTGATTTCTTCGCAGATCACTGCTCTTTCAGCAGAGCCATTATGAATTACAAATAACCCTGAACACAAAAAGCTAATTTTGGGGTTACATCAAAACTATCAGCATCTTTCCCCTTTTTTTAAACTTCAAACAGCAAAAAATATTTACCTTTGATTTAATCATTCACAGTCAAGGGCTGTAGTTATAATCATCCTGAATTTTGCTGTTAGCCTGTAATCCTTTGCCAGGTTTACAGGTTCTTGATGCTGTTGTTTTCAGCAACTAGCCTCTGCTCTAGTAGATGACACACACACACACTGCCCCACCAACTGCTCTTTGCTCCACTGGCAGCTCTGACAAACTGTTCCAGCTTTCCTCACAGATTCTGTTATTTTAGCTCTTAGAAAGAATGTAACATTGTGAACTGAGACACTTTATTGCACACAGGGTGACCTTAAGTAAATTCTTTGGAATCTCTGTCCTCATGAGACTTTTAAAAAGATTTCTGTGCTTCAGCTTTTACAAGACACAAGTGTGGGGGTTTTGTCTATTTTTGTGTACTTTTTCTAAGCTATCATCTTTTGCATCTTCTATGTTAATAGCTGTTGCTTTGTGTTAGGGTGATACACTATATAATGGCTATACTGCTACAGTTTAATAGTATTTTTACTATTTACTATTTTATAATAATATAATACTATTTTACTATTTACTATTTTATACATTATTACAACTAGAAACAGCTCCCCAATTTATGATATGTCTCTTTTTTACCAAAAAAAAAACCAAACTAGCATATTAAATAAACATGTCATAACCTTGTCTCTTGATTTTTAGTATTTGTTCTCCATTTCTATCAGAAGTCAACTGATTGGCAGGATAGTCACCACCTTCCCATTTCATTTTCTCTACCTTCCAAAAATCTCTAAAGAATAAACTGCAGTGGGTGTTTTGTTCTGCTTTAGATGGTAAGCATTATACTTCAGAACCAATCTAACTTCTTTCCATGGGTTTTCCAGGAAAAAAATAAACAGTGAAACATCAACAAAAAGAACATGTTACTTATGAAAATGTGCAGGTTTTAATAGAGCAGAATTATTAGTGAATTCGTCTCAAATTCGGCAGCATCAGACAAAAGTAAAACGATATGTTAATTTCACTTTCAATGAAAGTTCTAAATTTTTTTTTTTTTTTTGCTCTGCTCCCCCAGTGGAGTCCAGACTAGCACACTGGGTTTGTGGGGCCAAGGAGAATTCAGTGACTGAGAATGGGGTCCCCAAAGGGCAGTACATGCAATAAGGTAAGAGCTACTGATAGTAGGTTGTATAACAAGTCAAAAGAAGGGTAATTCGGACCTCTGAGGCACCTATGTGAGATGTGGGAGCCCTGGATGCTGTTTTTACCTGCAGACTTTATATGCTGACATCAGTAGCTGTAATGCATAAGGAGTAGATGAAAATCAGCTCCAGCATCTACTTGTAACCTTCTATTCAAATCCAAAATATTTTCTAGGTTAGTTTAAGCACCTGTAGGATTCAGCATATGCCTGCAGAGGATCCCTGGGCTCCCTCTGAATATTCCTTTCCAGACCCTGTGAGCTGTTTGGCCGGTAGCACAAGCACCAGCTGGTATATAGTAAGTGTCCCACCCAAAGCAGCCTCACTGACTGCTGCAGAACATTCTTCTCAGGTGCAGGACAGCAGGTTTGAGCCCTTTGGGTCCACTGACAGGAAAGTTACCCCCAGGCAGTCTCCTGTTACACAAAAGATGACTGCTCGCCTGCTTTAATGTTTTCAGAGAGTAACTGCAGGCATTTCCTCAGAAGATATTGCTGCAGTCTACATCCCACAGGGAGGAAGATCTTGAAGTCTAGAGCCACTTTAGATACCAGAAAGGTGGTATGATCTGGCACAGCCCCAACCTCAGCCTTTCCTGCTGGCCAGCTCTGGGCAGCAACTTCTCAAAGCACAGGTTTTTGTATTGCTGCCCTGGGGCAACTTGTTCTTGCTGTAAACACCAGGTGCTGAATCTGGGAGCTTAGATTGCACACCAAGAACTCTGTACTTAAACCAGCAGTGCTTGTGTTCTGATTTGGATTTGGCCTCGTTTCCATACTGATCTTAGGTCAAGATGCCCAACACACAGAAGATCAGTATCATAATATTTACCTTACACATAATTCTCCAGTTGCTTGCATATTCACACCACGTATACATACATACATGATGAATATACATCCTATCCATGAAGTTTCTTTTAATTTTCTAATTCACATCACCATTCACAATATGATTTTTAGACCTAGAATGTCTGTATCAGCTAAACACCAGGTTTCCAGACAAACACTGAAAAAAATTGGAGTGGGGGAATTAGCAGCTGTTCATAGACTTCCTGTTTAATTAAAGCTTACTGTGACATTTTCCTGTAAATGAAAGAAATTCCTTGTTACCTACTGATTAGCTTTGAGCTGAGTCTTCCACAGCAATAAATCAGCCAGGCACTTTGACATTATACCAAGTCATGTAGGATGTTAACATCCTCCTGATTGTTCAAATAATTTCTTAAAAAAGCAAACCTTGAACTGAATAATAAAATCATTAAAATATATATATATGATGAGTAGTACTGTTTCCAACACCAGTGCAATCTGACTGACATCATCCAGCCTTTTCTGGTTCACATTTTTAAAGATCTATCTAGTAACAGTAGAAGCCAGTAACAAAACTGGAACAGATTCAGAGGTGTTACTGACAGTAGCAGAAAGTTCACTCCCTGGTGAAACTTGATATTGCTTTATTTATTTGTGTATACAAGAGAAAAATCAGTATTTGCTGAGTCGTGTCACTCCAAAAATTCCAGTGAGGGTCATCATGAAAATAAGATCTAAAACAGCTGTTAGATAGCTACACGCAGAAACCTGAAGTCACCCCATTCTTCTCCAAACATAGCCTTATCATCCAAAGGCAGAGATACCTGTAACAACTCTGTGAGTTGTAGTCCAGCATGTTCCCCGTGGGCAAAGAGACAGGACACTTAGAATGGGATATTGAGGGAATGGTAGGAGTAGAACATGGTGCTAGTTTCCCCCTTCAGCTTCATATGACGTACCAGGGCAACTCATCTCAGCCAAGGGCTTTCTTTGGCCAAGGAACAAACAAAAAACCAAATAATACTGGGATCTTTTCATCTCCTGCTTCAGCAGTGTAACCTGTAGCCCATTCCTGCATGTGTTACACCCTCACCTCTTTGCCTGCCTAGCCACACTTCCTTTTGTCCCTGGTATTTCTCCAGTATGGGCAGCAGTGACAGCAGCTGTGAACACTATGGAAGGCTGGAGGAATCTCAAGAAGCACCAGCAAATCTGCAAGGAGGCAGTGTGAGAGGTATCTTCCCTGAGCACCATGTGGGGTCAAGGTAGCACAGGGGCTGATATTCTCAAGGTCACCAGATATTGGTGGCATTGCCTAGGGCAGGTAGACATCCCACAATACCTCCTTTCCCCAGCATGGTTGTCAGGATCCTGCCACCATTTCAGTTCTGCTCTGCTGTTTTCTTTGTAAGAATAAGCTGCTTCTCCTTCCAAATGCCTAACCTGCCTCTTGCTGGCTGAAGCACTCACAGAGGGGTCTGTAAGCAGCCTGCTTTCAGGTTGCACCGGCTTAGGAAAAAAGGACAGGACAGGGCAGAGAGAAAGACAGCCATCCCTCTGCCGTTCAGAGTGAAACAGAAGGGTGTCTGTTCTCTGGATGTCAGGAGGGATTTCCTCCTTCTATCTGCCTTGTGTCTACCCCTGCCCCCCCTAAGCACCTCTTGCAGGCAGCAGTGGACTGCGAGCCTCACAAACAGAAGGATAGGAACATAGAATTGCAAAATATCTTGTGTTTGAAAGGACCCATGAGGATCACTGAGTCCAACATCCTGCTCCTCACAGGACCAACATGAAACTAAACCATATGATGAAGAGCATCTGGAGAATGGGCCTTGAACTCTGACATTGCTGGTGCTGTGATCGCTTCCCTAGGGAGCCTGCTCCAGTGATGGACTACCCTCTCAGTGAAGAACCTTTTCCTAATGTGCAGTCTGAACTTCCCCTGATGCAGCTTCATTCCATTTCCTCGTGCCCTGTTGCTGGCCACCAGAGAGAGGGGATCAGCAGCTGCCCCACATGAGGAAGTTATAGACTGCCACGAGGGCATGCCTCAGCCTTCTCCTTTCCAAGTTGAACAAGCCAAGTGACCTCACCCACTCCTCATGAGTCTTTACCCTCAAGGCATCTCACCAACTTGGTTGCCCTCTGGACAAACTCAAATAGTTTGATTTCCTTCTTACATCAAGGCACCCCTAACTGCACACAGCACTCAAGGTGGGGCTGCACCAGTGCAGTGCAGACTGGGACCGTCACCTTCCTTAACTGGCTAGCTATGCTGTGCTCCATGCTCTCCATGACACGGTTAGCCCTTTTGACTGTCAGAGCACACTGTTGACTTGTGTTCAGCTTGCCAGCAACCCAGACCCCCAGATCTCTCTATGTAGAACTGCTTTCCAGCTTCCTATCCCCCAGTTTTTTATGTATAACCAGAATTTTCCTGTCCCAGGTGGAGAATCTGGCATTTGCTCTTGTTAAATTTCATACAGTTGGTGATTGCCCAGCTCCCTGATCTATCCAGGTCTCTCTGCAAGGCCTGTGTACCCTCAAGGGAGTCTGCACCTCCTCCTAGTTTATGATGAACATTCAATTCCTTCATCCAGATCATTTACAAAAACGTAAAAGAGCAGTGTTCCTAAAATCAAGCCATGGGGAGCCCCACTGGTGACTGGCCACCGGCCTGATGTAACCCATTTATTATAACTCTTTGAGCTCAACCCATCAGCCAATGGCTCACCCAACACATTATGGACTTGCCTAGTTGTGTGCTGGGCATTTTGTCAAGAAGGATTCTCTGAAAGACAGTATCAAAAACTTTGCTAAAATCCAAAATCATTGCATCTACTGGCTTCCCTTGGTCAGCGTGGGTGACCTTGTCACAAATGGAAATTAAGTTGGTGAACCAGGAGTTTCCCTTTGTGAACCCATGCTGGCTATGATAAAGGACTGAGTTATCTCTTAACTGTTTCTCAATAACTCCCAGAATAACCTTCTCCATAATGTTACCAGGTACTGAGGTGAGACTGACAGGCTGGTAATTACTAGGGTCTTCCTTCTTACCCTTCTTGAAAACTGAGACAACATTTGCCAGCTTCCAGTCAACTGAGACCTCTTCAGACTCCAAAGACTATTGAAAAAATGGAGGGAGGTCCTATGATCAGCCCAATTAGTACCCTGGGATGAATCCCATCAGGCCCCATAGACTTATGTGCATCCAGATGGAACAAATGATCATATCTATCTTGCACAGGAGAAATGACAAAATTGTCTGAATGTCTTGAAGGTCCAACTCGTAGTGTTGTAATTCACACATGTTGTGTCATTGTTGACAGGGATGGGAACATTAGATCGTTCCTTTCAGTGTTGCTGTCTAAAGTATTTCTGATCCTGACTAACATCTGTGGCCATTCTGGTTGTGCTGCTGTCATGCACGTGTGGCAGTTAGGGAGGCACGAGCGGCTGAAAGTCTGACACAGGCAGATATCCAGCTGTTGAGGCTGCAGATAGGAACAGAGGAGAGTCAGAGGTGAGCAGGATGTGTGTCTTCTGGCTCTTCATCACTTCTGAAGGAGATCACTAGTTGTGCACAGGGTGGGTCTCTAAGTGTGCAAGCGATAAATCAAAAGCTAAATCTTAATTAAGCTCCTTAACAACAAATGAAAGCAAAGACCTTTTATACTGCTGTTCCCTTATTCCCAGTTCTGGCAATTTAACACAAAACTGAAAGCCTCAAGTTTCGTTTGGGAAGGATTCGTGAAAAGCAGAGTTTGCTTATTCTTGGTTGTCCTAACTTTTTGCCGTAACACAGTTTTCTTGCTTCGTTAATTGCCACATATCAAGTTCAGAATATGTCTTCAGATGTCCCTTATTTATTCCTAATTAACATAATATTTTGCTAATAACACCTTTAATGTTTATGAACACAGACTATAAGGTCCCTACTGGTAACTGGGAATATATTTAACTGTATCACCAGGGCATTTTCTGTTTTGTTAATACCTAGGTTCCTGTGTATTTTCGTTTTACTGGACATGTATAATAGAAGTGCCTGTGTGGCACATCTTTCATTTAGCTTACACAGAACAGGTTTTTCTCTGTTATTAGAATCTCTGTCATAAAACAGCGAATTCTTGTTCTTCCATGTCCAATAATCATTGTTTATACAATGCTGTTCTTAATAGGTGAAGTGTGCCAAAAAACATACATCCCTGATTTTATGATACTTTCTTCAAAGGCAAGTTAACTGTGAATTACAGTATAGAGTGTGGCCTTCCTCACAGACATATGAGCAGGTAGTTCTGCACCCTATTAACCTGTTTTGATCATGAGAAATGCTCAAAATGCATCACTAGCATTGCTTTCATGGTGTCGCGATACCACCACATCAGATGCACATATAGCCAAAATAGCAGTCATATAACTCTAAAAATATTCACGGTGACTTCTGTATCATCAGAGCCAAGAACAGGTTTACCTCATTTCAGCTGATCCTCGTCCATTTTAGTTTTTCTGAAAGAATATCTACATGAAGAAAACCTGCAATGAGCAAAAAACCGTCACACGTGGAAAAGATTAAGCAAATAACTGGATTTATCAAAAGGCAGAGACAAACACAATGTTTTATTTAGTTCTTATATTGATATTTTTTCACTTGAATTAACATAGTTTATATTGTCTCATAATCCATAATATGGTTTATTTAATGCAAGTGCTCTCTAAGAGATAGAGTGTCAGGAAGAGACTGCAAATCTGATCTCATAGATTTGGGCTAAGCTTGATCTTAATTTAATTGAATCCTTAGTCTCTTCTCCTGCAGCTAAAGAAAAGGCACCATAATATTGCTTTATTTGATTGCAAGCTCTTCACTACCTTCCTTTGTATTTGTATGCTGTCTAGTGCCATGGAGACTTTTCCCTAGTTAAGGCCTGTGGGTGCTGCTGCAATATAAATACATGAGAATAAAAGGAGTGAAATGAAAAAAGAGATTGCTACAGTCAATCTCCATGTGAAGCTGATGTTCTCCCCTTCTAGCAAACAAAACAAAAAAAAAAAAAAATCCACATAGAAATGTAGACATTGCCTCAGAAAATCTTAGTGCAGAGGAATAATCATCATTGTGGCTGATCTTGCTTTAGAGGAGAACTAGAACAGAATTAGGTTAAGAAACTTGCTTATAGCTGAGAACACTCCAGGAACATATTTATGGTATGAGCTTGCCCTTTTGTCTAAAAAGCAATAAACAACTATCATGAGAAATAGCAGAGTCAAGGAGGGTTTAAAGGTTGGAATTTATTAGAACAATATTTCCTCATACCTAGTACTAAACACTCCTCCACTGAGCGTTCATTTCATTTCCTTGTTGGAAACAATGAGAACTGCTCTCAAAAAATGGCGTGTCTCATCCCACTGTCTTGTCTAAAAGTCTCCTGCAGAGCCAAACCTTGTGTCCTTCATCTGGAGCTGCGGACATGGGGCAACATTCATCTGAAAATATATATGGGATAGGAGTGTTTGTTCGCCCAAAGACTTTTTCAGTTACTTCGAAAAATGTGGGGGGAACCAGATTCTGAAGTCCTCAGAGCTCTGTAAACAAGGTCCAAAGTTCTGCAGTAGAAAACTGGGAAATATGCTTCTCAGTATCATACTCTTGCTTTTGGGCTCCCAGTGTAGTTCCAGTCTGCAGCCACCCTTAAAAGCCACATGGGTCAGGAAGCGGAGCCAAGCACAGCGGGTGATGCAGCTGAGCAGCATGGCTCTGACTTCCATGGTCCCCTTGAAGTCACCCAGGGCACCCTCTCCTAACCAAGGTCCCCTGGCAACAGAAACATTTGAATTCTGTCTGCCCTAAGTAGCCTTGTGTAACCTTTGAAGACAAACCACACTATTAGCGTTATTTAAACATGCCTTATGTTCCACAGCCTGGCTCCTAACACATGTGGGAAGAGGGCCTGAAGGAGCTCTCCAAAACCCACTGTGGGTGTGTGGCAGACCTTGCCTTTAAAATTGGACCTCTTTTCACCCCCAGACCCTGCACAGAATAGGACCCTCTCACCTTTATTTCATGTAATCTGCTGGTTGGCCTTAGGACAACTGAAAAGAAGCCCCCGAGCAGCTTCTCAGGCTGCAAACCACTTTATGTCCAAATGAATAAATAATTCAACCATATTTATCTCAGGGCCTTGTACCAAGCAAGGAAGGGACGAATGATTTTCCTCATACACAGCCAGTCCAAAATGCAAAGGCTGTTACCCAGCAATGGTCCCGTGACACCTAGTTTACATTTTCATACCACTGTGTAAATACACTCCTCCTCCCCATGCCCCTATGGGACAGGGGAGCAAATGTTTGATTTCCTCTTTGTAGCCAGGAGAGCTGGCACAATCGGTGTGTGAGTGAGGCACAGCTCTGAGCTGCTGTGGGAGAGCAAAAATTCACAGTCATAGAAATGTTTGTTGGCAGGGAGCTCTGAAGAACATTTAGTCCAACCTCCTGCTCTAAGCAGCACTATTTCCAGCACATGATCAGCTCACTCACAGCTCTATAAATATTAAGTAACCACTGAGATTAGGAAAGATTCTTCAAAATATTACAAAATTCCCATAATCTATCACTTGGACTACTGGAGGATTTTTTTCCCTGGATCACAGATACTTGTTTTAAAAATGCAGTGGAAACAATCAATCTTTATTTTGCTACCACACACCAGGGAAGCTATCAAACATTGTCCTTTGGCAGGTTAGATCCAATTTATTTTCTGACTGAGCAAACTCAGAGACAGGTAAAAGCACTTTCAGCAGCTTCCTGTAACCTGAGCGCATCATTTCTGCTCATCCCAGACACCCTGCCAGCTTTAAGAGATGTGGGTGGTGAGAATCACTGTAAACACGGGTCTTCCCTGCCTATGGAGTATGACAGCTAATTTTGACTATTCACTTCCTTCTTCCAATACTGCTTTTGTCAGTTTTAAGTAATGTGTACTTCCAGACCAAAGGACTCACAGCAGATTCCCACATTGACCGTGAAATGGTTACTTTCTTGAGGAATTCCCTGAGCATTGCATGGAAATGAGTCAATGAACATGGTTTTACTGTAAAGTGATCACCCCCCTGACTTGACAAGAAGAGTGCTGAGGATGATTAGCAGGAAAAGGGCTGATATATCATCTAAACCACAGGCTTATTGCCCATGTATATAGTTTTAGGCTGTCTGTGAGATACCTGGAATTTCTTGGCAGTCCTCTGCAGCCCTGGTGAACATGCTCCTTCACCCTTTCTTATTCCAAGAAGATTGAAGGCAATAGACCATTTCACAAGTTGCCTATTGCTCCTTTGAGAATTCAGGAATAGTGATGGCAGTGGAGGAGCAGCCCAGGTCATACCAGAGGTGGCAGGGTTGAGAGGACTGTTTGCTCTCACTGGACAGCTGACCTCCAAAACCCTCACAAGAGAAGGTTTTTCCATTAACCACAAAGAAGATAAATTAGATCTGGCTTTTTTGATAGAAGCTCAGTGGAGAGCCATGTAGCTGTGACAGCAGGAGCGGAGGAAACTGTAAAGCTGCCTAGCTGGCGGGATGCAGCACAGACTCACGAGTTTTTCAGAAATGTATAATGCATGAAAATGTTTTCCCTGGTTTAGAGGTTAATTTACAGTAGAGAGTGTGCACACTGACTCAGTTCCTGTTATCTAGCCATATCTAACCACCTCACACTGCCTTTCCAGCACAGACTTTACTGCCATCCATGAGACAAAACCTTTCTGCTCACCTGAGAGGCACTTGATCTCACTGCTGTCCCAGGTAGCTTTGGAGAGCCAAACATATTCAAGTGATAACATAGGCAAATTTTGCTCCATTTAGAATACAAGGCATCCCTGATAATTGCTGCTTTTTTCAAAGCGGACAGCCTGATGCCTCACCTATGGTAGCATATGTAGCCGTCAACAAATCCTTTATTAAGTCTGTTTTACATTGATTCTACAGTTTTCATCATGCAAGTCAATGAAGGCTCCTCTGCCTCCAGTTTGCTGTTTTATTCCACTGTCACTGAATTCAGCTCCTGCTTTATACTGCAACTATAATATATCACAGTTGTGGTTGTAAAGTAATTTTTTAACAGTAACAAATGATAATCTCTGAGTCTGAAGACTGCTTACCATCAGCTTTATACCATGTCTAACTGGTCAAGGGATGTTCTTGCACTTATAAAAAGATGGAACTACCTTTCATAAACACGCATGAGAAATACAATGAGAAGTACAGGAAATAGCACCCAGTTAAACTTTATGGCACTTAGATAATGCTGAAGCCTCCAGTAAGCTGACTAATAAATTATCAAACCAAATAATACAAAGCTTCGTACAAATAAATGACGTCTCTTGCTGGCATCATAAATGGTAGAATATTGACCACCAACAGCCACAGCATAACCTCAAGCCAAAGAAATAAAAAAAGCTCAGTATCAAGAATGAGAACAAGGAAGTTCACAGTCTGTTGTCCAGAGTGAATGAGCCTGGTTTTTAAGAGATGTTACAAAACAAAAGTTTGCATGAATCTGACTAATACCTGTCGTTTTGAAAATTGAAATGTATTTTCGCTCATGAAAACAGAGATTTTTACATATCCACATTAAAAAAAGAGGAACAGATATTGCAAGGGGAAGACTCTGTCACACTATGAGTGACCTGATTTTCCAGAGCTGACCACATTAGAACAGCATGTCTTATGGGCATTTGAAGGAGCATGCAAGTCTTTTAGAAAGCTGAAATTTTCACTATGCAATCAACCAGAATTGAAACACACTCTGACATGATCCATTGAAAATATTCAGTCACCACGGCCAGTTTGTTACAGGTAGACATCTTTCATCGTTCTGCCAATTCTTGTTGGTCTTGTCTTTCTCCATCCCTTCTATTCTTTCAGGAGAGGAGAAGAGGGAGGAAAAGGGAAAGCAAAGAAGAGAAAAAGAAAATTAGAAGAATGCCAAAAGAAAAAGAAAATCATAAAACCAAATACCAACAGAAAATTTGGCATCTTCCTTAAAAAAAATCCTGAAAAAAATGCATCTACTCTATCCTCTCCACCCTACTTCCCAAACCAATTTCCTTTCAAAACCTCTAGAATTAAAATTACTTCAACACATTTGTTTCAAATTTTTTGAATGTGATTGGAACAACTTCAGCTTCCATGTGTAACCACACTGAATAGGTGAATAACAAAATCCATAGGGTATGAGCTATGAGCTAGCCTGACCACAGAAGATGACGGGCCTTTGTCACTTAAAAGCTGGACTGTAGTTTCACAATACAGCCTCAAGAGGAAATCAAAAGCTGAATAGCACGATAAGAACAGAATTTCAGCATTTACATAGTTTCAGAATTTCGTCCTGACTCTCTTCTTTTTCCAGACCAGAAGAAAATCAAAGTACACAAACAGCTGCTATAACTTTCAGCATTTTACATGGAGCTTGTGATAAGTATTTTTGCATTTTCTGCTCTGAGTTATTCCTATAGCAATGTGCTATGGAGGAACAGCTCTTATTATACAGAGGGGACACTGCTTGATGTAACTTAAACAAGTAAATTGTCTTACAATTAGATTTCTCTGTCACTGAAAAAAAGGTATTGCCCAACCCTGGAACCCGTGGAATGTAAATTGGTTGTTGAGGTTTGAATTTTTTTGAAACATTGGATTTAAATCCAATTACAGTGTGAAGGATTTTTCCCTGCTTTCTAGCTGCAATTGTTGATTCACTAATTACTTGATTTTTGACTCTACCTTTAGTAATAATAATGTTTCAACTAAGAAATGCTAAATCTTTTCAATCCTTTATCTCTGTTCAGTTATTATTTGGCCAATTTGAAATGCAGGGAGGGTCTCCTTTTCAACTTTTTTCTACCTTTTTTCCCCATGTGGGCACTTTTTTTTTTTTTTTTTTTTCTTTTTTTTTTTTTTTTTTGGTCATATTTCCACTCAGATCCACTGCCAGATGAGTGGAAGCAGAAGTGTTCTGTCTGTTTGCTTCTTTTGTTGCCAAGATGTTCAAGAATTCCCTGACTTCCAGGACAGCTCTCTTGGTGGTAAAGCAAATAGTTTCAGAAAGAAAAGAAGAGCAGAGTTGCTTCTTAAATTCTTGAATGTTCAGAATTACCTGGTATGCAGTAAGCCACTCAGCATATTGCATAGGACAGCACTGATAAGGTTTTACATTTTACATGTGAAAAACCCCGTTGCTCAACTTTAATAGTAGTACAGAAACAAATCCAGCTTAGGAAGCACTGGTAGTTTGGAGCTCTACCCACAATAAAATACCTCCTGTGTGGATACCCTTCACTATTTTGACAGAGGCCTTCTGAGATAGCTCTGTACCTTCTACATGACATACTAGGATATTTATACTAATAAATTAAAGACATCCAGAAAGTGACCTAAAAGACTGGCTTGTGTTTCCCAATTTCTAAGGCGGGGTCCTCCCAAGACAATTTGTCTCCAAGGAAATCCTGGGAACAACGTAAGGAGACAGGATTTATAGCACTCTCCAAAGGCATTTTGGATATGGTGCCCTTCTACAAGCATAAAGGTCATAAAATGATCCTTGGTACAGGCTCACTCTGGCCCTTCAGACCCTGGGTCTTCAGGGAGAGAAGATAAGGGGTCCTGGGAGGAGACAAGGCTCTACAGGTGTGACCTGCTGAAGACCTTTCTGCAGTTTCTTTTATGATCAGCCACCGTGTGATTTCTTTTACACCTAAAACAATGCCCCCCTGTTTCTTTTTTTACTCAGTCCCAGATTTTGGCAGGCTGGCTCTGTTCTGTAATGTCCTAAGTTCTTTGACAGGGACCAAGGCAATGTGCACTGAAGGTGTTCCTGCCCCTGGGCCACAACTGTATATATCACTCTAGTAATTCTCTGAGTTTCTTTCTAATTAAACACAGTAAAAAAGGATGCATATAGATTATTTCAGACTATTTGATTCTAAATTATTCCAGCATTTAATCCAGGAACATTACTACTTCAGTTGTCTTCAAACTGTGGTATTCAAACAATTCCCCCAAACTACCTGAAATCCTTCAGAGTTGCATTTGGCAAGCACTGAAAGTTTAGTTTGGTTGGCTGATTTGTTGTTCTTGTTGGTTTTTCCAATTTACACTTGAGCCACCAAGTTAATTATCTGAAGAGCAGAAAGACTTATAAAAGTAACTGCTCCCAGAGTAGCTGATGTGAAGCACTGTCTTCAATGATTGCCAACAAAAAAACCCAAGTCCTGAAGTATGTCCCACCAGAGAAGAAAAGCTTTTCAGTTCAATAACATTACAAGGTAAAATAAAACAAGTAATTTCTCTGTGTGCCAGCAGTATTTATTACCCTCTTAAAACATCTACACAAATACATTTGTAACCTATTGATGACCTCTTCACTCTTTCCATCACCAGAAGGGATACTGCCAATGTGTCAAGGTCACAAATGTGTAAAGCTGGGTGAGATTTTTAACAGATTCACCACTGGCTTATTTCTCCATCCCTGGATGTCAGTGAGCTTCTGCAGGCTGCAGTGGAATAGCTAGGGCAGAACTGTATGTATGTTAGAAAATCTCACTTGATTCTTTCACTCTCTCTCTCTTTTTCACTCTTTCTCTCTCTCTTTCTTTCTCTGCAGAGTTGGAATGTTTGGGTATCTGAGTCAAAAAATATTTTCTGCAGCACAAAATTATTGTCAACTTGCAGTAAGCAGTGATAAATGTCACCTGAAAGTGTTTACATACAATCTGAGCAAACAATCTGCTCTCTATATTGCTGATCTTAGAAGAAAAAAGTGTTAAATTAACATTTTCATTTCATGCAGCACCACATTATTCACCACAAGTAACTCTCAGGTGTACATAGTGCTTTTTCCATAGTAGTCCAGTTGCTTTTCTGATAGATGTGAATGTGAAACTGATTGAAAAAAAATATAAATTTCAGTGCATAAGTCAGCCAAAAATTCCGTCTTCCCTGATTTCAAATTAACTTGTGTAAAACCAGTAAGTTTCATGTATTGTTTGCAAAAAAAAAACCCCCATGTTTTGAATGTCTATGAATCTTAGAAACACTGTTCTGTCTGAAGCTTTCCAAGAAGTAGTGCTTATTCATTGTAAACAAATAAGAATTGCAAATCTGAGATTGTCTGGACTGAATGCCAGGTTTGCATCAAACTTGATAGAAGGCAAGCTTTATTTGTTTTTAAAGTTAGTGTTATGAAAATTTCAATAGCTCTTTTATTTTGTGACCTCAAATTCTTTGGAAGTTCAGCACCTCAGTGCATATTAACATTGCATACACTGGTGTTCATGTAAATTGGGAAGTTTATTAGATGAGAAAAACTTTACAGAGGTAAAAGCTGAACTGCTATTGTCTTTAGGATTTGGCACTTAAAGTTTATACAGTGCTAAAGGAAGGCAGCAGACAATGAGAAGTAGCAAAACCTAACATTAAAAAAAGATGGGGAAACGTTAACATTCTTGGATCACCACCAAAGTCGACCCTCTACATACGCAGAATGAGTCACCAGAACAGTCCAGACTCCTGCTAATCTCTTGGGCATGGTAGTCAGCTGTGTTCAGTGTTTCATTGACTCAAACACATCAGTTCACTGTTTTATATGCTCTCCTACTTTGCCAAGCTGCCTCCTTTCTGATATCCTTTTTCCCTGATGGTCAGTTTGGGAATCGCTGTTGTTTAGTGTTCATACACTGAGGTAGCGCTTAGTCACCTCTGTGATGGCATTCTTATAACTATGTGAACTTATTTTCTGGGAACACAGTCATTTTACTGTGTTGTTCAGATAACTGTGAAAAGCACACTAACTTATTAGTTTATTTGATTTATATTTTTTTTTAGTTTATTGGTTTGACATAGCCTCTCTTTTCTCAAGGTAACGTGTTTGCTCCTATTTATGCAACACAGATCAATTCAGATGCCCATGGGATCTTGCCCTGACTTGGGAATTATTTGCATCTAGTTCAGTTAAGCTTGGAAAGCTAGGAATTGACTTATTTGTATTAATTCGGGTGCACAATCAGGTGTTTGTTTTTTTTTTTAAAAAAAAAAGCAATGGCTACTTGGAGCTAATCATAGATCTTAGGACAGAAGATTGGAGGATGCCTGTGTCACCTAGTCCAGCTCTCTTAACTCCACAACCAGCTGAACAGCCACATGCCAGATACAGCCATGCACCAGGAACCATGCCCAACATTGCCAATGAAATTTAAGACTCAAAACCTACAACAACTCTATGACATAGGTAAAGAGCTGGAGGGACCAAGATTTTTTTTTTCTCTCTTAGGTCCCTGTTACAGAAAGGAATTAATTACATGAAAATGCCTCAGCTGGCACACATAAATGTTAGCTATGGGGAATCAGATACAGAAATGATAGCAACACTATCACTTCCCATCAATTCATTGTATAATCTCACTGATGAGCTCTGCTGTGCATAGTTTTTAGGTTTCTGCTGGGATCAATGCTATCTTGGACATGATTTAGAGGCCCAATGGCAATATATGTAGGTGAAATAATCCTCACAAGGGAAAATGTTATTTGGGGGGAAAAAAAAATAAATCTGTGGTTTATAATCAGAAGGCACAAAATTTGGCCCAAAAAAAAAAAAGTCTTCGGTGTTTAAGGGAACTAACTAATTAAAGCAGAACAGCTGGCTGATCTGAGACTAGACAGTGTGGTTTAATGAATTGTTAACACCCCAGAAGGGGAAAGTGTGGTCTGATTTACAGAAGTGTCGAGTGCCTGAGGCACTTCACTTCAGAGTAGGGAACTGATGCTCACTATATTTGAAAACATGAACAGTGATTTTAGCCAGGATTAAAAGTCCTGTAGCTAGTTCTGATAGTGACATTTATTGGGATGATTCCCTCTCACTCCCTTCTGGACTTGATATTTCCAGCTTGAAATTCTTTAAAGAAGTTGGTATTCTGGCACGTCTTCAAATAAAACAGACATTTACACATGTATAAAATGAAGCATTCTGTGAAATATGAGGCCAACATATGTAAATACAGATCCATTGACTGTGGTGGGAGTTCAACCTGCTTACTCAGAGGTCGGGCATGACCCAGAGAAAAGCTGAGACTTGCCCAGGATCACAGTGAAGAGTCAGTGTCAGAGTTCCCAGCACCTGAGTCATGCACTTGGCTGAGTCATCCCCACCTCTGTCAGTACATGGCTTCATCCACAGTGCATCATGCCCTCTTCCTTTCACTCACACTTGGTTTGCTCCTAATTTAAACTGAACGATCCTAACGCTTATCCTGGGTCCAGATTTGTGTGTGTGTGTGTCTCTCTCTCAGGCAACTTGGTTGTCTCCCTCCTTGTTCCCCTTTCCCATCATTCTGTCCCATCCAGGATTTGTGTCAATGGCTCAGCCCTTTTTCCCAGTTTCTACAGGGATCATGGAGTTGGAGCACATCTTCCTTATCATCCAGTCCTCACCCTCAACCTACCCTTCCTACAAAACTGAGGACAGCAGGTCCTACAAAACTGAGGACAGCAGGTCCACTCTTGACCTGTGTCCATGGAGGGCGACTACCGTGCTTTTCACTGACAAAACCATCAAACTTTTCCCCAGATTGTAATCATGGCATTTTTTTGTGTGGTCAGAAAAGAATTGCTGTGTTTACAGCATGTGTTTTTCTTCAATAACTAATGACCATAAGGTATAGGTAGCTTAATCGTTGTTTAACCTGGCCCCTGTCTCCATACAGAACTACTGCTGTCAACTGGCATGGGGTTTGCCAGTAAATAACACTGTCTGTCTACAGCTGGAGCTAATCTTGTGGTGCCATGGGTCAGAAACAAAAAAGTAATGGAAGAAAAAGTGTATTATTCAAAAATAATCCCACGATCTGTAAGTCATCTCATGACCTGGGAGACATGTTGCCATAGCTGCACTGTTGCTGACAGAATGGCAATGCCAGCTGCAGCTACGTTAGTTAGGGATGTGAGCATATTCCATGGTCCACGTGCAGCCATATACACTATTTCACCACCAGATACAGGAAGGAAGGTAACAGTCGTTTCAAGTAGTCCCTTGACACCTGACAATGTTCTTTTTCTGGTTTTCATATTCTTTGAAATTTTTTGAGTGTCATAGATCTGTTTTGGTGTAATAGTTTTGGTAACAGTTAAAAGTCGCAGTGCCTAACTCATTTTTTTATAATGCAACAGCACTGCCTGTTTGGAAAAATTTTGATAAGTATATTTGGACCACAGTGTTCTGTTTTGTGTGTTCCAAACAATTACAAGGGAAAATTTAACAGCTGCGTAAAGTATTTAATATTCTAAGATTTAAAATTCATGCTACAAGGAGTGTCATCCAACTGCAGTAATTGTTACTACTCATCACTTCTACCCATGGTCACAATATTAAAAAAAAAAAACCCTATCATCAAGTCAGGTAATGCTGTAATATAGCTACAACACCTGGTCCTCTATGATGTAAGTATTTACTTTTTACCTGGTTTTGACTAACTAGCACTTAAACCAAGGCTGTTGGTATCTCTGTGTGGACATGCCCAAAACAAATGGATGTGACTTTTCATGGGCAAGGAACAAATTTGGCCTTACAAAAATTAAAACAACCAGCCAAACATCTCAATTGCTCAGAAAATCTTTGGAAAAATTACAAGAATGGATATTTAATATATTGAAGTTCGTGTAAAAGAGTCTCTGACACCACCAGCTGCTGAATCAGGATAATCCCTATGTATGAAGGAGGCACAAGAGTCATCCGAGCTTCCTCATCTCTCTCTCCAACTTGTGGTAAGTTTGATTTATAATTAAAAATTCTTAATGTTCCCACACAAACAGCAATTTACTGTATGGAGCAATTTAGATTCTCGGAGGTCATAAGGACTCTGTCCACTTAAGCAAAAGAAAAAAAATAAAAATAGGTGGGGTAGCTTTTAAGTTCGTTGACCAGCAGCTCTGTGAGGTGCCCGGCTGCTGCGGGGCACATGCAGAGCTGTAAGCCTTGGAAGTGTGATGCAAAGCCCTGCGCACCAAGTGGGGCTCTGCCAGGGCTGGCAGCAGAAACAGCTGAGCACAGGTCCAGCACTGCACCCTGCCCTCAGTCTGGGACACCGCGCAGGCTGCGTGCTCAGCTGCTCAGGGGGTGCAGCCCTGGATCCTCTTGTGAAGGCCAGCAATAGTATTTTTCATTCAAAGGTCTAAATGGGATGTGCTGTTTCGTTTGCAGACAGGCAGAAATAGCCTCTGTTTTGCATGAAAGCCCAGTCCTTGCAGCACCTGTGGAACTGGGAAGCATGAATTGATTGTCTTCGCAGTCCAGGGACGTTCAAGCCCATCTGTCTCACCTCCAGCTGATCAGCACAGCCACCCCTGTCCCTCCCCATCCATTTCTGCTGCGTTCAGTAGCCACGGGATTTTACCAGAGCCACCTAGTGAAGCAGCAAAACTTACCTCCTCTCCTCCTGCTGCACGTTGAAACTACCAGCCTGGAGGCTCATGCATTTTGCCCCTCGTTCTGGGGCAGAGCTGCCATGAGAAGTCTGAAAGCTGCCTTTACACTGTTTTTTTAAATCCGTGTTAGGCCTAGGCACCAACCTCTCTCATGTGGGAAAGCCCTGAAAAGGCATAAGAACAGGACTGGGGGCACTTTAGAAAAGGCCAGGTTGTACAGGGAACCACTGTGTGAACACAGGTCCCGATACTGCTGGGTGTCCACTAAGCAGAGGGGTACAGGAGCTGGTATTTTCATTAGAAGCTTCAGGTCCACCAAAGCTCTGTCTTGGATTCCTAAGTCCTTAATTGGATTCAGTATTGAATTCACAGACGCTGAGAACAAAAAATATGGATAAACAATAGCCTGAGTCCATCAAAAGATATTATCTACATCCAAGTATTTGGCAGTATAAATAATTTTAATAAATTCAGGCCCTCCTAAACTGTCCTTCTTAGATGATTAGAAACAGCAAATGGAATTTTATACTTATATATAATGGCAAACACATAGAATTAAAACATCCCATTCCAACAAAATACAGTACTTTCACATGCCCTATCACTGAATTGTCCCCTAATAATAAGAAGCAATAAAAAGAAAGGTATTCATATGTCTCTTAGCAGTAAAGTAACAGTATTTGCCAGCTCCCTGTATGCAGCTGGTGTTAAACTGCAGCACTTTTTTTCCCCAGCAAGCCTAGTGCTCCATCTTCTACCTGCCATATGGTAAAATACAATCGTATAGTAAAATGTCGAAACAGATTAGTCATTCCTCCTCCAACATTTTCTAACACTTTAATCTATAGATGGAACAGCAAATTAGAGGAAGGATAAAAGGATGTGAAGTTGTGGGAGGTCAACAGTTAGATCTTCGTTATTTCTTTCACCTGTTAACTTCAGCAAATCTTGTCACTTTTACACTTGTAAAGCATTTCTATTTTGTTATGAATTCCACTGTAGATGGAAAATATGGTGTATTGCAGGTGAGAGTTCAAAGACAGGGAGATAATGGAAATATATAAAATGTAGGGTGTACTCTTAATGTTAGGCTTAATTGGTAAGGGAGAGAGGGAAATGATCAATGGCTACAAATTACCTACATGAGAAACTAAAAATCATCAGAAATAATCTGTTTTCTTCACGACAAAAGACAAGAGGGATGCCTAAAGATTTGTGCCAGACAGGTCTGGGCACAATTTCAGTCTGATTAGGGAATCTCCTCCACTCTGCGATGACAGATTATACTGGGTAGTTGTACTAAGGGGGATTTAGTCCTATTAGCCTTCTTCCCTCTGCCTCATAAATCTTTCAATACTAGCAACAGATTTACTTAGCACATATCTCAGTGATTTACTCAAGGTAACGAGTGATGAAGCTGTTTGATTTGCAGCCAATCTACATTAGTGATATCTTTAATGCATTCGCAGCCTGGCCTCTGTTGGAAGAGCACTTTGTACAGCAGTTATCAGAACAAAACTGAGCTTCCTCAGTCTGCTTCAGGTCCTATTGCTCATACAAGTTTCCATCAGAAAGGTCTTCAGGCTCTGCTTTGCAGCTTGCAAATTTGCATATATGTGAAACTGAATAGGTAATTACACTAACCATGACAGGGCTTCTTCATCCATCTTTTTCAGCATTGCATCAGCAGTGAATGGCTTTATAGACCAGATTTTCAAATGCCCTTCACCTTACATATTTACATCATAGCAAAATAAACCAATTCTGGTCAGAAAATGTCTAGCAGCCTCACAAACCTCAACCTCCCTCTGGTAAAGGACCTTGTGCAATTGTGTGCGACAAGTTTTCTCACATGGAAGGCCTGATTCCTACTTAGATGAGCCTGGGACAGATAAATAAACTAATCACAGGGCAATCTTTAAGTGGAGACAACTAGGGACACCCCAAACTCTAGACACTAATTAAATTAAAACAAAGCCAGCTGTCAGTGAGGTGAGAGCAAGAGGAAAAAGCTGGTGATCTGGCACAGCCAGCATGGACTTCCCAAGGACAAATCATGCCCGGCTAACCTGACTGCCTTCAGCCAGAAGTTTCTGTGGACAAGGGGAGAGCAGTGGACGTCACTTAACTGGAGTTTAGGAAGGCTTTCAACATATTTTTCAGGAATAACCTTGTAGCCAAACCAGCAAGTTTGGACTGGATGGGTGGACTAGCAGGTGGGTAGAAAACTGAACCATCAGACTCGCATGTAGTGATCAGTGATTTGAAGTCCAAGTGGTGACTCACTTGGTCTTCTTATGGCCTAATAGAAGTGTGATACTCTAAGATCTTTATGAACCACATGGACATAGGGACAGAGTGCACCCTAGCAAGGGTGCAGGGGACACCAAAATGCACAGCATGGTCAACACACCAGAGGGCAGGGCTGCCTTTCAGAGGCATCTTGACAGGCTGAAGAAGTGAACAGACCAAAAGAGAGGCTGAGGGAGCTAAATTTGCTTGTCTTAGCTCTCTTCTGTGGAGAAAAGACTATGCAAGGATCTAATTGTCCTCAACCATACAAAGGGAAAAGAGAAATTATAAAAAAGAAGGAGCCAGACATAACTTAAGAGTGCACAGCAACAGGACAGGCGGTATACCTTTCATCAGAAGTTGCGTCATAGGAAATGCCAACTAAATACAAAGAAAAAAAACATCACAGTGAGAGTGGTTAAGCAGGTGAGTAGGTTTCCCAGAGTGGCTGTGGGCTCTCAGTACTTGGTAATGTTCAGAGCTTGGCTGAATATGGCCCTGGGTAGCCTGATCTAACTTTCAAGATAGCTTTGAGAAAGATATTGCACCATACAACCTCCAGAGGTCCTTTCCAACCTAAATTATTTCATGGTTCTTGTCATGTTCATGCAATTCAAAAGAAGCTCAGGGATTTTGTCTCACTAGAAAGGACAAGTCATGTGAAAACCTAGTTTAAAAAAAAAAACAACAGATTTTTAAAAGAGAACGTCTTAGCAAAACCCAGAACCATCTGCTTTCTTGTATGACAACTGAGAAAAATGGATGCCTAGAACTTATATTCAGAACAGCCAATATACTGAGTTTTATTCTTTGAGAGCAGTCTCCCTGATGGAGCATGAGATGAAAACTGCTGAGGTCAATGCTCCTCAGAAAATCTTTTGGGGACTGTCCTAATCCATGCACATTCACAGCCCAGATGCCTTCCCATTTTTTCCCAAAAGTCAGGCAGTATTGTCTCTATTCTACTGTTTTCCAGTGCAATATTCAGAAAAATTCTTAAATACCTTTGTTCACAAAGCAGTAAATTGTCCGTATTTTGCCAGTATTGTCACATGGACTACCTAAGTGGTAAAATACTCAAATAGAAGCAAGCAGTGGAACTGGACACCTGCAATATCATTGACCAACCAACCTTACTGTGAGTGCATTGCAACTGCTATAAGGGAGGTTTATTCAGTGTTTCTCCTACTTTGTCACCTTTACTGAACAATCTAGTAATAGAGGAAACATGGGTCTGGAATGCCTAGAGGCATCTGGAGAATGTTAAGATCAAAATTAGAGTAACTATAGAGTTAAAAACATTTTACTTCAGATGGTAATTAAGTGAAGAGCTTACAGACCATGATACCATATGTAGGCATCTAATTCCTCTTTAGTAATGCTCTGGGAATATATGTCTTTTTTGGCATGGTATATTTTGATGTCCAAGTTAATTTGGTCATGGAAACTGAATAGAAAAAATGCTTTTAAAATGCCTGTTTAACTTCTTTGGAAAGAGATTAAACATTCACATAGGAAGTACTTTCTTTTGGGATTTAAAGACAAATATACGTAATAAGTGGTGTGGAGGGAAGCTTAGCAGTATGCACAGGCAGAAAACCAGAAGCCTTGCTCAATCAAATGCCTTTGAGAGAGCAATATGCTGCTTTCGCTTCCAGATGGGAAGCTCAGTCCATAACCATATTAAGATCTAACCGCATTTCAAGTTCCATTTGCAATGATCATGGACTAACCTGATTACCTAAAAGATTGCAATAACTACAGGCTTAATGTGTCTATTAACATCATTATAATTAGTTCTTTGTTCGCTGATGACAAAATCATTCCAAACTAAGCTATGAGAATAATTTATACAGCTTCCACCTTCTTCACACCTAGCACTGTGTGACATTCCTAAACTTTAAGTGGATGCAACAAATTTCTTGTATAATTTCTTTTTTCATTCTTTTCATATACTAATTTCTTATATGGTTTATATTCATTTACATGAACATATGCGTAATTTTTATTCCTTATATCTTATAACATTGATGATATGGTAGATATTTTACAATTTATGTAGAACATAATCTGTGAAGCCATTTAGTCACATACAGCAGTAAGCAGGACTTAAACCACCACAAATTCTGGATGGGTATTGGCAAAAGAATAGTCTTACTTATTTCTATAAGTCTACATAACATTTAGGTGGCTCCTGAACACAATTTACTCCCTTGTTCTGGCATTACTGCTTAAGAATCCTACACACCCAAAAGAAAGCCATGGCCCTACCAGCAATGTTTTAATGGCCACAAGCCCAAGACAAATTTTGCTCTCCCTGTACGCAGGAGGAGGGGTGCTGTAGGTATTGCTGACAGCACTTCCCAGCAAGCCCTGTCCCCTGCCAGGGGATGCTGTGGGGGCCATAGGACAGCTCATACCCAGAGTGACCCAGCTACGTTTGCCTCAGCAGATCCGGTGGGATCATCTTCTGCCACTGCTGTGAGTTTTGAATCCTCAGCAGCATCTATGCCAGACCTACAGTTTGTCTTGTGGTGTACCCCTGGCTTGAACACCGTAATCACACTGCTCACCAGCCCCTGGTGACTCAGAAGCTATAACCCCCTCTGAGCCAGGGTGCACAACTGGCACAGCAGGACAGCCACCACCTAGAGAGCTGCTGATCTGTGCCACCTGTGACAACACGTGTCATCCTCAACCACTACTAATCCTTCAGCACAGGCCCCCATCCCCAAGTGTATTAAACAGTCACAGGACAAAGGCACAAGGGAATGATCTGCAGTTATACAGTCAGTCCTTTGATTTGAAGCCTTCCCTTTCCTGACCTGATTTAGAGCCACCAGAAGTGAAGTTAAAGTGAGTATCATCTGGATATGAAGGACAAACTGAACACTTACTGAGCTGATATTACTGCATGGTATTTTTTTTAAAATAGATTTAAAATGTTAGGCATATTAACAATGACTTAATTACATGATATTTGGAAGACAATGATTTAAAGACTTGTCAGTGGAAACTTAAAGTGGAATTTTAAACACGTTTAAATTCAAAATGTATCATTTTAATCCAAGCTTTCTGTATGTTAATATGTCATATTCTGCGTACTCCTGAGGATTCTTTTCCTTCTGGCACCAGTAAGGTCACCAACCCTCACTGCCACATGCTCCAGCAGAGGCAAGGAGAGGAACCGATTATGTGTCTTTCCGGGAAGAGCCATGACCTGTACAGCCCTCCCCAGCTCTCCTTCAGCACCAGCTATCTCCTGTCCTCCATAAACATTTTTCAAGGAGCATCTTGGCGCTACCCTGCTTTCAAGCCTGACCCGGATTAGTGCAGTTATTACACTCCTAGTTTATTTGAGTTTATGAGAGAATTGATATTGCTTGTCTGTAACAGCTGCAAACATTAAAATACTTTCTTCAGAACAGAGATTTTGGGTTCAGTGGTGGCTACATAAACTCTGTCAGTATCTTAAATCTCTTTCTTGGGCTTGGGCATTTTTATTACGTGGAAGATGGCTCTTAATGATGTGTTATCTCTGAGCATGGGGTGTATGCTTTTTTTGAAATGCACTATAAAACACAAGTGAGAATGGTTATGGTATCAATGTGTACAAAGATGCAGCAAGATGACATATAACACTGCCAGCAATGTCAGCCATGGCAAAATCGCTAACTGTTGTCAGTCACAGCTAAATAGAGAAATTAGTCTAAAACCAATCTGGTGGTGTAATTCTCTAAAGTCCAGCCTCCATGACATTCCAACATCTTTCCACAAGTATAACTTAATCAGATAAGAGTATATTAGCTTCACGCTGTGCTGTTCAGTGGTTTTTCTCTTACCAGAAAGTGATGTGCAGCTCATACAGGTAGCAATAACTCCAACCTCTCTCTCAAACTTATTCCCTCTGGCCAGGTGCCACCCAGATACATCCTTTCACCTTGTAGCAGTTAGCTCTCAATGGACTGTGTCTGACCTCAGCTTTACACAGGCTAAAATTACACCTTCCCATTCTTTAGGACACACAAAAGCAAGTACTCCACGTGATTTATAGAGGCACAACACCTACTATATATGTTGAAAGAGAACCGCTTAAGAACCCACCCTACGCTCCCTGTTCTCAGGCTAAGCCCTGGGAAGGACTGTGCAATCCACTAAATACATTAAAATATTTTTGATATGTGATGAAGGTCCATTTCAAAGTATTGTTGGTTTAAAAAATGTGAAGTCTAATCATTGCCACTAATTATACAAATGCATACAAAGAAGACTACAAATTTCAAAGGGAAACATTAATACTCATAGTAGTCCACAAAAGTATGTGGTTAGAAAGAACAGCTGAGGTTTGATTTCCTTAATGTCTTTGAACTAAAGGGTGAAAAGGAAATGATTCTGAAGTTCTGGTTCTTGTAAAACACTCCATAGAGCTGCTGTTGAGGCTATGAGCTGTAGCTGTGACACTGAAATTTATATTCCTCTTCATGTATCTTCTGCATCTTCCTTTGGTATAGTGACTGTGGTCAAAAGGACAATACAATTCAGAGAAAGACCATAATTTATATACAAGATGTGAACACCATCAACCTCAGTTGAGGGGATTAATTTAAAAAAATAGTTTAAAAAGCCGTTACCCTTGACACTTGTGAGTATAAGGCCACCTCTGATTAGAAAGGCTAAGAAGAAATTGCTGTGGTGGCAAGGACCCTTGCACTTTTGAAGCATTTGGTAGCAGGTACACACAGAGACGAGGTGAAAAATTACTCAGATCTCTGTGCAGGTTGAGTATTGATATCCTGTGCCCTCAGTTTGAAAACAAAGATGTCCACCAGCAAAGAGCATGAAGGAATGGCTGCATGGGGCAGGCCAAGGGCTTACTTCTCTTTCTGTTGTTTCAGTCAGAGGCCAACAACAAGCGACAAGGAAAAGGTACAAGAAAGGAAGCATGGAGTGATTGTATTAGGAATTACAGAGGGAGATAGTCTCACCAATTAGGTTTAGGCAGCTAATTTAGACTACCAAGTTAGGAGGGAGTCTTCCCAGGCTCCTGGATGCCCTGTGGAGAGAGGTCTCCTTTGTTCACGGGGTACCAATGTGTACCTGGGGACAGCAACATCTTTACCATGAGATGTTCAGCTGGAGCTTTGGTATAGGACTATGGACCTCTTGTTTACATGATGTCACCTGGGGACTCTGGTGTGAGACCTCTGAATGCCATCATGCACAACAAACATCACGGGTCTCTGCCACCACCAAGGGCTGCACC
Source organism: Falco rusticolus (assembly GCF_015220075.1). NCBI lineage: Eukaryota > Metazoa > Chordata > Aves > Falconiformes > Falconidae > Falco > Falco rusticolus. The sequence goes on along the minus strand of NC_051210.1, from coordinate 69,612,971 downwards.
ACGTCATAGGTCTTACAGTTGAATCCACACGTATGGACACCATGCTGCTCAGGTCATTGCTCAGAAGTGGTCAGAAATATGAAAATGACATGCTGCCTGACTAAAGTTGTTTGACATCATGAAGATAATGCAAAATGTTGGAACATATTACTGGAAAGCTTTCTTCTTTACAGGAGGTTGCTAAGTGGGTGTACCTAACAGTGAGCAGATTTCAGTGACTAACTTATCATGATTAATGGCTTCTGATCTATTAGAAAGAATAAGCACTTTATCAGTGCTAAAGAAAGTCATAAAATAAGCTTCTAATGATGATGTCTTTATATTTGAGTAATATCATCCCTATGCGGGAAAAGTTGAAGATAAAAACATTCATATTTTGGCCAAATACTTGAATGGAAGTTACATACTATGTTGTAACTACTATGTACATACCAGATGTGTCCACCTTTTTCTTAAAGTAGAAAAGGATACCAAGTTTATAATTTTTAGGTCATTAATTTGAGGTTTAGCCCAAGATGCTATAACACTTAACAATTACCATTCTATAAGCATTATCACTGACTTTTTGCTGGTTGCTTTGTCCTAGAAGTCACTCAAAATCTTGATGACATATACTTTTACTTTTGATTCTATTTTTATTAAATTATAATGTTTTGCCAAGGCCCGTATTTTGCAGAGGTGTCACTGGGTCATTACAGTTTTCAACAGCAGCTAAGGCTCATTTTCATTGAAAAAGAAAAATGAACTAAGAAAACAGATCTTTTCAATTTAAAAAGGATGTTTCAACAGAATTCCTTTCCAAAGTGCTTGCATGGTTTCTTTTTTTCATTCTAACCCAGAATAAAAACAAATTTTGAAACTTCAACATTTTGTTCTATACTGGAACTGCTGCCCACTGGCCAACTCCACTTTTTATTGAATCCTTGTGTTCCAACTAATGAGCACTTCGTACTGTTTGTTCCCAAGTTGAAGATGACAGAAAATCTGACTACTCTTTCTTTATAGGCATTTTCTATGGAGTTCATAGATGGGATCAATCCTTCTGTGGACTGGATTACCAAAGTACTGTTTTGGAGTTTTCAAAAAAACCCCACAGTTAAAAAAAAACAAAACAAAACAAAACAAAACCCAAATAAAAACAATCTGAAAAAGAAAATAGTCCAGCAATGACAGTGTTTAATTACAATTTGCTTCATATACTATTCCTTTGATTTGTATATAAAGGTTTTATCATGGTGGCAATACGTTTATAAAACCAAATTAAAACATGTATATAGGTGATATAAGTATACATACATAAAATTATAATGTGTAAGTTTTATAAAACTTTTTAGTTTCTCTAGAACTTCTTAAAAAATCCTATTAAAATGTGAATTTAAGCATGATTTTTTTCTAACATGCATATAAACTGCACATACAAGTTACCAAACTGCATCTCACCATTTGGGGTTTTGTTTTACGGATCTCTTGTTTGGGGACAGTGTAATAAACAAGGATTGGGAAATTCTAATTACGTCTGTATGCCATTTATTAAGTCAGTAGATCTACTTGTATAATGTTTGGCCTAATCATGTGAATTTCATTCCACTCAAAGTATTACACTCATTTATATAACCACCCTCTTCGTTTCCTGTTTCTGTATTCAGTGTAGAAATAATGAAGCTCTTGAGACTGCTTAGCTTGGACTCTTTCTTGTGATTGCCAATGAATGGATCTGGTTATGTAGATTTTTCTGGTGTAGGTTTGCAGACAATTATAGCTCACTTCCTTACTTGTATTGTAGAGATAATTTCTTGGAGGTAAAGTGACATTATCAGTATGATCACTTTTATCATCCTATTTGAACAATGACAATACCAGCAATAACATTTTAGATGTCTTTTCTTGTTAGATTTATTTAGGGGTTGTGGTAAGCATGACTTGAGTAGAATCAAAGATAATGAACAATGAAAAAGATCAGACCAACAGGGATTAAACAGAAATCAAATGCATCTTCTGGGCATTAGGTAAAACAATTAATCAAAAAAGTAATGGCACTAATATAATTCATAACAGTATCATATAGCAAAACCTATAAGTAACATTTAATTGAAAAGGGATGGTTTAAGGAAAACTTTTAAAATACAGCAATATATATTCCATATAAAGTATTAACTCTAAGCACTCTGAAGAACTGGGATTGCATCTCATAAAGCATTAAGCTTTATGAGAAAATGCATAGTATTCACTAACTGCTCAAAGAGTCTAATTCAATGAAATGTGCACTTGCACTCTATATTCCATTTGTTTCATTGTCTATAGTGTGTTACTTAATATGTTTACAGGTAAAAATATAACCTAGTACTCTAATGAATCATGGTCAAAATGCTTGTGCTTTTCAGGATGCAGAATTTCTCTAAACAGAATAATGTGATCCCACCGAAATGCCAAATATTTTTCACATACAGTTGAACAATTCATTCCCTTATTTCTAAAATATGATAGCATACGTTATGGAATCATATTTCCTTAATGTTTGTCATCCAGGAAACAGAAGGGCTGGACTTATCTGAATAAATACAGGTTTCTCATTTCCCTAATTATTAACTAATATTGTCCTCCCTCCACCATTACAAATTCATTTTTGAAATCATAATTAAATGACTAAGAATATAATGTTTTGTACTTAGTAAAGGAAATAACTAGGCAATTTCCTACATTTGATGCCATTCTGGTCTATAAACATCATATGATCTCATGCTTCCTGATCCTGGTATCAAAGCCTTCTTCACAGCTGTACATGTGAACAAAGGGGAAAACTCTACAGAAATGTTTTGTGTGATAAGTTTGACTGGCTAAACTTACAGCCAAAAAGTTTTTCATAACGAACTTAACAATATTTTTCCTCTGAAAAAGAGGGAACACAAAGGAGGGGGAGAGAGTCATAGCAATAAGGCCCTTCTGCAAATCAAGAAACATGAAAACCCAGAATATTTGACCCAAAACTTTACCAGCAGTCAAGATGAGTTGTTGCTGAAAAGATTTTTGCATTTCTAATCAGCTGGTTTCCAGCGGAGAGTGTGATTATACCTTTTCTTCTCCTTTTTATGATCTATAATAGGAATGCATACATACAAGGAACGTTATGTGTAAACGTTAGTCGGGTATCTGTCAGCAGCCACTGCAGAAAGCTTCTATTCTAATGACAGAGGGGAAACGCAGCTGTGTGCATAATCTGAAATGTTACTTCTTGATACTATTAGCAGATGAAGAGTTTAAAGAGATGAGTGCTGTTGGTAGGCACTTTTACTTCCTTTATGTGGTTTGCAGAACAAGCAATGCTGAGCCAGTACTGGGAATCAGGTTATGAACTCTTCTTGAAATCAGATTAAAGACATTAGACTTAGAAAGGATGGAGATTTTTAAGATATATTAAATGCTCTTTCTCAAACTAAGGAATAATAAAGGGTGTTCTGAGGGACTTTCTTTATTGTTGGCATTAAATGTTTTGAACATTCAGGCAGTGACTATATTTGTACATTCAATTTCTGCAGAAAGCACTGTGAGTGCCAGTGCCGATAACTCAAGTCTCAGATGCTGCTGTTCAGAAAGTGACTGACCTACACATGAATGTACTATTTTAAGATATGTACATGTGCATCTGTGTTCACATGAGTACTTTAGAAGTTTTCCTTTTATGAACTGAAAGACAGTGAGGAATGAGAGAGTATAAAAATATATGTAATGTAGTAAGATATAAAATAAGCAATACTCTCATCCACGAAGGAAAAGAAATTGTATCTCACAGCTTAGGGGCCACTTTTGGGAAATGAAACATCTGATCAAGGTACTACACATCCCACCCACCCACCCACAGGCAGCGTGGGAGGTCTGGTGGGGGGAAGCTCTAGCCTGTGTCGTGCATGCCATATCCCTGCTTACAGAGCTCTCTTTACCCAGGAGAAAAGCAAGAGATGGAGGGTCACAGCAGCCCCCCGGCATTAAAGCTACTCCCTGGGATGTGTCTGGAAAGGAGTGACCATTTGCTGGGTCCAGGCAAACCATGAGTCTGTGGAGCTGAACAGTGCAGAGAGCACACGGTTGAAGATAATGGGACAGCTGAAATCTTCCCTACACGACTATCCCGACAAGCCCAGGCAAGATACTAATAGGGCACCTAGTGCAACTACTGAGCTCTGAGATTTTATTTTCCCACACCATTAACATGCATGAAAAAGGGAGTAAGGATAAGCTGACCCGCCAAAGAAAAAGCCCAGATCTGCAGGAAGTCTGCATATAATAGGAGACTATGGCTCATTCAGCAGGGCCTTCGGGAATTCATTGCCAGCAGGTTCTCTACATGTTATTTACAAAGAAATTAATTCCCCTAAGAAAAAGCACTCAGACAAAAAAAAAAAAAAAAAAACCAAAAAAAAAAACAAAAAAAACCCAAAAAAACCCACAAACCTGCTTAAGAATAAAAAGGCATAATGTAACCATGGCCAAGGAAAGCTCAGAACTGTCCTCTGTTGCAAAAAGGGCTTATATCTGTGAAAAGCCAGAAGTCCGACCTTGACATACCCCTGAGCTCAGTGTAATGAACTGCAGCTCCTGATAAGAAAAGTTGGTTCAGGAGAATTAGACTGTTATGATACGTTCCTTCTGACCTATCTTCAGAGAAGGAGCAATCAAGGAAGGGAATAAGAGGTTATTTAAGTCTGTGTCTTACAGGTGAAGTGCTAGGGAGACATTGCTCGAGCTACTGCCAACCTGTGCTAGTAAATATTCCTGGAGTAGCACAAAAGCCCAACTTACGTGGACCCACAACAAAGCCAATTTGTGCAATTCTGTGCCCAACCTAATAAATTTGGTGGGGAGTGGGGAGATCAGTAAGCCTTCAAAGAATAGACACAGAGTCCCAAGATCATATACATGCTATTTCAAATCAAAGGTGGCTTGCATGGAGACAAGCTAGGTTTTTCTACACTTCTAATAGAGATGTACCCAGAGAGAGTGAGAGCAGATGGGTTTCATTTGAAAACATCTCTTGGGTTGGAGAGGGGGGAAACCCTCTGTAGTCAGCTGACAGAAATAGATGCTTCCAGCCCATGACTGACGTATTTCAGATTGCCTACTTTAGGAGCAAATCAATTGTTCCCAAGAACTGCCCAATTTCCCTCTGAGAACAACTTAAACATCAGTTTTAAGGTAGATATTTTTGCTGGAAATGTCCAGCATATGAGATATGAACCCTACCTTCTGCATCTTTCCAGGGTCTCCCAAGCTCTAGTAAGGGCTCTTGAAGAAGGCAACAGACTTGGGTCTCAAAGAGACATGCTAGAAAGATGAAAAGGAAAAGTTTTAAGGATTGTTCTGAACATGGAAGAGAAGGAGTTTCTTTTATTTGAATTTTCAATACCCTATCAAAGTAGAGTCTTTTGGTCTCAGCAGAAAACAAATATCCCTCATGAGTGAAAGGGAAGCTGAGTCTGCCAAAAAACCATACCAGAAACTGGAAACCAGCAGATGCAGGTTACTGGAAGATGCTGGTGTAGGACCCAATGAACAAAAAAACTATTGAGGCTGTCTTATTGCATCACATCCAAACTTATGCAAGTATCTCATTACTGTGTATTTTTCTCCAGTTTCAGGCTCCTGTTTCATGACTTCTTTGGGTATGAGTACACAGCACTGTGGTCTATCAGCAGGGCCTCCCAGCTCAGGCTCTGCAAATGCAGCTCTACGGTGGCCAGCCCCCCACGAGCTGTGCTTGCATTGAGTTGCTGGACATACAGCTCTGGTCTCTGCTGGCTGGAAGAGTCATAGCACCACACAGCTTTCATGCAGGCCTTTTGTGTCCTATTTTGAGAAATATGCTGTGATTTTCAGAGTTGTAATGCAGTATAAAACCAAGCCAGTTTCATACAGTTTCAGGTTTCATTGCTAACCTTCCAGGCAAGTCCCTGAGTAAGATGCAGGCAAGCATTTCATGACCTTAATTTCCCACATGGTTGACTCATTATTCTACCTCCTGCAGTCAACTCTTGATTTCTTAATGTATTTTCCTTTCATCTTCTGCCCCTGGCTGTCATATTGCTGCTATTAACACTAGAAGTACTGAGGTAGCAGCATTCCTTTTCTCAAGGCAACTGGGAAATCTTTGGGAATAATCAGTGTATCACATGTATACACCATATTATCTTATGTCCACAGACATACACATAATTAAGGAAATTACTTTCACCCCGCATGTACAAATTCCACTACAAAAATGCCAGAAATCTGGCCAAATGTGCCCTTGAGCATATACTTTCAGCACCACTACAGCTACATGAGAAGTACTTTGTTTCCTTATGCCTTGCATTGCACTTCCTCCTCCTGAGGCACATGGAGCCACAGTCCCAGCTGCTGCATGATGCCAGCTTCCTTCTGGTCCCCCGGTCAGAGAGGACTGGTCAACAGCTAACAGTGTTCTCCTTCTTTAAATCCCATCCCCTTTTTGAGGCCACTGGTATCACATTAATTCCCCTCTGCACCAGCAGCATCCCCACCTTTCTTACTAAAAAACATTACTTTTGCGTACAGCTTCCATCATTATTTAGACTTGGTGTAATAATAGCACTTAAGAACCATGACCACCATCACAGACTCCCACATGCCAGGTGCTGCATTAAGCAGAAAAAAATGACCACCTACCCAGAAAAGTTTACAGTGTCATCAGTCCTAGGTCCTGGCACGATGGCTTCTCTCAGAGGGAAAATAAAATTACAACGGCCAGCTGTCATTTTGTTAATAGATCATGAGACTGAAAAATGTAAGAATTGTGTTCAGTTATTTTGTAGGCTTTAATTGCCCTCAGTGAAGAAAATGGCACCAGTAGAAACATTAAAGAAACAAGTAATGGATTATCAGTCTGTGGGCCATGCAACCAGTCGTCTGGATAAGTACAATTAACTAAAGAGGAAGAAGGGTCTTGAAATTCTTTCCTCTACTTTTCCATAAGTGGCTGACAACATAAGATGTCTAGTTTCTGAAAGAAGACTTACTGAAAGAAGCCTCATAGCTCAGGACTTCCTTGTAACAGTAAAAGTCATATTCCAGAAAAGTAACTGATAAATAGTGTTGTGGAGTACTGCAATGTTACCATACAGAAGCAAATGTGAGGGGGGAAAAGGGAACACATGTTTTTACAGTAAATACCTGCAGCCGTTATTGCAATGTTTTTTCTGCTTTGAAGATTGCTTTGGTATCAGTTTCAATTAAGTTCAAAGCTTGAACCAGTTGTGCTTAAGGTGTCTAGAGAATAATTTTGGCACCAAATGTCTTGATCTGGGCTTCAAACTCTGTAAGACTTCTGAAAACTAGTGAAAATGGTATTCCATGCATTACAGGAGTTAATTGCAATTAAATCAATCAGGCAGTGAGTGGATTTGAACAATGCAGTGCCAGGAACATGTATATGGCTCAAATACATCAAACATTGTATGAGTGGAGTGTGAATGGTCATTCACTGGAAGTAAGTGGGAAGAGTTTGTCTCAAGAAAGAAAAAAGCCTCAGGAAATCTTGAGAAAGGCCTGAGAGATAACAAGAAATGCACACCAGTGAGGTTTTTCAGGCATGGTATTTATTTGAAAAGGGATGAGAAGATTAAGAGTTGGTATACCAATGATGCAGTAAAAGCTGAACAGGTCATAAACTTTCATGGCACACAATACTAGCCAGCTGCTCTCAAATGTGCAATGTTTTCTGGAAGCAAAGACATTTTCTGCTGAAGGAAGTAACATTCATTTGAAAAATCAGAATGACTAGTGTTTTACTCAGCTATAAAACTTCCTGAGTCAGAATAAAATTGCTTAGAATTATATTTTTTTTAACCTTAAGTATAACTGTGTACTATGAGAGTTCTGAAGTATCATGCACTACACACTCCATGGCCCAAACACTAGAAGGAGGTTATTTTTATCTTGTGGGACAACTCCTAAATTCCTTTAACCTTTTCTCTCTTGCTAACTGCCCTGTGAACTCAAGAAGTCTGATGGCCTAGTGGTGAATCATTATTCTTTGATTATGGCTTTGCAATTATGGGGAATGACATAAGCTCATTGTGATGCAGACTTGGAAATTATTCAGAGAAGTTTTATCCTTTTTACTTACTCTTTTTATAGCAACACAGGTCCATTTTAAAACTGTATTAAGGCACTCTGGGGCTTGCATTACCAAGACATTATAACAGTTCTCAAGTGCCTAACAGTGCACTGCCTATCACTTTCTGTCCTACGAAGAGAAAATGTTTTGTGCATATCACAGAGAGAATTCTTGGGTTTCTTTCTCTGTGGAAGTCCCACACATCTTGCAGCATGCCTTTCAAAAGATGAATTCCGCAAATTTACAAATTTCGTTCAGTTTCAACATAGTTGTATTTTGGTATTTTTTCCTAAAGTTTGGTCCAGGAAGAAAATTGAAGTGATCTAGTTCTTAGCAAACAGAATTTTAATGAAAACTCCAAATATGCTAATGTCATGCATATGAGACCCATTTACCTAGCTCCACTGTGTAATATATATTTTAGGGAGTTTTGTCTACCAGTAACAGATGAAAAGTTGCACTAATTTTTCTGACTTGGCTAAACTAAGAGAAACCCGAGCCTTAGATTTAAAAAGACTGCGAAATGAAAAAGAAAAAAGGGAGAGAGGAAAAGTAATCTAATTAAAATCTATGTCTAACAGCATATAGTGTAGTGCACTTGGCCAACATGTTTGAGATAGTAATGGAATATGTAGAACAAATATTTTTTTACCATAAAAAAAAATCATGAGTCCTTCCTACTTTTTCATTCATCTCACACTGGGAAATTCCTATCAATTTACATAGATTTGCATTTTGGAAATCCTAAAATTATCTGAAGATCTCTGCGTGCCTTCAGTGGTATTTATCTTTCTGTAGAATTTTTTTTTTTTTTAACTTCCAACCTTTTCAGTACCCTCCCTTCCTAATATTGGCAAGATTACCAATACCAAAAGTTCAAGGAAATAAGGAAAATCAAGAGAGAAAACAAACCCCAGGCAACAGTCAAATGAAGTTATTGATGATTTAAACATCAGCAAACCCACAGCTCCTGCAATGTATATGATGTGACTCCCTGTCCCTCTCCACTGTGACAAGAGAGGGACATCACAGAACACGTGGCTCACTTTCAGTAGAAAGGCTGCATAATCTTTTATTTGGTAGATGTAAGCAGAAAGATGGCACAACCAGGTGCATACTAATTATATGTAAGACAAGTAGCTCACTAAAGCAGCATACATGTTTGGATTGGATCGTACGTATCTAGGTGTGGGTGATAGGAAAACATCATGTACTTTCAATTACAATAACAACTTCCCAGAACCTAAATGAAGAGTGATATTTTTTGTATGTGTAATATATTAAGGTGCTGGATGAAGTCACACTCACCTGTGATTGTTTCCCTCACCAGGCAGTAGCTGGGTAACAGCAGGCCAACAACAAGGATCAAAAATTCCAGGTTTATATAACGAGTCACTTTGATTTGTTATGTTACAGATGTGTTAAGACCTGCGATTAATCAGCTGCTGTCTTTGCTAACATACTGTGGCACTGCTTATCTGTCTTATGACGTGAAAGCTTCTTAAATGCATATACGAAAGTAGCACTTTTGTCCTGCTCATGGCTCTGAAAATCGGACTTTCTGTTTTATGAGCATGGGGTTCACATTTATCAGGGACTGCAGTGACGGTGCTTTTCTGGCAATGCTGCTTGCAGAGCTGTTCCCAGTGGTGGTGCAATGTCCAGATGAACGGCGGCAGCAGCACAGTGTCTTCATGCTCCCAGGACTCTGCAGGCATCCCATGTCCCTGCATGGGGAGTGGGGGAGCACCCTGCCCAGAGCAGGCTGGCAGCCAGCCCAGGGAAGGATAGTGCTTCAGGGACTTGCTAAGGATTACAAGGCACAAGTATGCCCCCATTCAACCCATCTCCACACAGAAACAGCGTAGGGAGATCAGGAGTATCTTGATGCTGTATTTTTTCCTGTGTGTCATCAGCCATAGGTTAAGCTGTGCCTTGACTGCTGCCATGGGCTTATCAAGCCTTGGACAGAGCTTTGACACGTCAGGTAAGTGCTGTGTCAAGCAAAAAGGAGCCTTTTTGGTACATAAGTAAAATCCAACATGATAAGAGGGAATTACTGTATATAAGGACACTGCAGCCCAGACCACAGCCATCACTGTAACCGGGTTGTAAGGTATTTTATCATTCAGGTCTGGTCAGGCTCCTGTGTCAGACATTTTCTTCTCTTTCTAATGGTCTCATTCAGAAGTAAAATCTCAGAGTGGAAACAAGCTTTGGTCCAGTTGTGGTTATGCACAGAAACGAAGCTGTAAGCAGTCAGATTTCACTGTCACTCTTTAGGAAGCTATGGTTTGCAGGCTGAGCTGGAGTAACTGTCTGTGTGGGTGCTCCCTGACCCAGGCTGAGGTGAAGTAATTCAAATTAGCTCAACCTCAGTAAAAAGAACACCAAGCTTATATAAATCCCTGGACATTACCACAAGTAAGCAGTGCATATGTGGACATGGCCATGATGCAGCTGATGTGCAGAAATACATCTGAGTGTGACTCCTTTCTCTTACAAACCAAGTTGCTTATTAAATGTCATTTCATCAAGGGAAATCCTTTACCAGATCAATCTAGTCTTATTCCTCTTCCTGTCAGTTGCAAAATACTCATCAGCTTTATAAGAATAGCCTAACTGTCATTTAACTTGACTGCCATGTAACTTCGCTAAGTACTTAACCACTTTCATTGAGGTCAATTAAAGAGGGAGATTGCTATTTGCAAGGAGTTCAGTAACTCTTGATAATTTAGTTATCTAGGAGGGCATTATTAATGAAAAATATTACAGTGGGCTGGTATTGTTTTATTCATAGCATCTGGAATTAGTAACATGGGGCAAAAATGTGTTTAATTTAAAAATTATACCTTATTTAAGCATAGGGAGGGAAAGGCCAAATGATCACACAACACAAATATGAACAGCCTTTCGACTGTGTACTTTCTTGTGAGAAAATGATGGGAACCAACATTGTTGCAGACCAAATGCACTTGGAAATGGCTGCCCTTTGGAATACTTCTATTATTTATAAGTTATTTATACTAATTATATTGATATATATAAATTATATTAAAATAATTATAATATATATAAGGTAGTTATACTTCCAACAGTTCTGGTGGATTCAACTTTCTGAAGTGTAGCCACTGACAAAAATGGATGACAAAAAACATCTGCATTTCATTAGGATTAGCACCCAAAAAAAGGACTTTTTAAAAATATCTCAATGCACCCCATTATTCTGAATAAAGAAGGCTAGAAAGATCACTACAGTTTTGCATAAAGTTTATATGTGCAGTTGAAGCAAGGAGGACAAGACACAGCTGGTAATCTACATAAGCACGGTAATGTGTACACAGAAAGAACTCTCTACACCATAATTAAAAACAATATTTCTATCAAATATAGTCATACAAATACACTAAAATAGCAATTTAAATGTAAACTTTTAGTCTGTAGATTTCCTCCCTTCCCCTTTTCTTACTGGTACAGGGATGTTTGGAATAGTGAGCTTCCTTCATAAGCTGCTGCTCAATGTGGAGAGAGGCTCAATGTTAATTTACAAGCTCTTATATTTAAATGACTCATTCTGATTAGTAAGATGAAGATTGTTAATCAGAATAACTCATGTCTTGCTAAGATGGCATGGTTGTGTATAGTAACAGAAGTCCACAGAGAGAGCTTTTCCATTAATTCATTCTCCTGTAATTTCCATTAATTCATAACTTTCTAATGTTTTTTACATACAGTCAGGAAAGTGAAAAAAGAGGCGAGACAGAGTGGGAGGAAGTATGCTTACCCAGCTCCATACAGACCAAGAAAGCAAATAATATTTTGGAAATTGTATGTCATTCTTCATTGAGCAGTGTCATCTTTAACATCTTTCTCTCAGCTTTTGGAATTTCTGACACTTTACAGTTATTTGGTGATTACAGGGACATTTTTATTTGTAGCCTTTTTTAAAGAGTCTTGCTTTTTCCCTTTTATCTTCTCCGTCTTCAGTAATTTCATACATCACGCAGGCTCTCCTACCAGCCAAGGAATGAACATGGCTCGATGCCAAAGCCATCATCAAAATTCCTGAGTCACCCAGAAGGGTGGCTGCTGGGCAGGTCAAAGCTCTCCCTCTCTCAGACAGCAGTGAGCTGCCACCACCTTCTCCCAAAGGCTGACAGGATCTCATTTCCAAAAAGAGGAACATGTGTCTGCTGACTGCAGCATCATTTTCACATTGGTTCCCAATATGTTAACATTTTCTCGTTCAAAAGCTATCGTGGTTTCCCTTTAATAGAATTGTGCAAAAAGCCGAACCCTCCAAACTCAACGGAGAAAATATGGATTCTTGAAGAATCTGGATGGGTTCCTAAGTTTATCCTTGTGTTTTTTCCCAAAAGACATCTGCTTTTATTTGCACATTCCTTCAAATGCTAAAGACAAAATTAAAAGAGAGAGATTTTGGTGTTAAAATTGTAAGCGCAGATGTGCTGAAACTGCTGCAGCCCTTTTAATGGTCATGCTTCAGAGAGAGGTGCTGGGAGTGACTGGTAAAGATCAGCTTCCTGCTGTGAGTATAATTTTGAGGTTTTGAACTCCCAATATATCAGAAAACAGTGCCAGCCACTGAAATATGCTGCTAAGTTTCTTAGCAGATCTTCTAAAATTGTCACAGTAATTATTTTCAAGGTGTTTTCCAAATATGTCACTTCAGAAATCTGCTTCTGTGAACCCATTTCTGGGAAGGCCTTGCATAAATTCCAGGTACAAACAGTAAAAACTGTAAAATATCCTAAAGTGTGCTGAAGTAAACACTTTACTAGCTTTCCCACTTTCTACAAAAACCAGCAAGGCAGGCCATACATGATTGCACCATATTGTCCACACTTCCAGGATTTCTCTTGCTCATACCTAACATATGACCTTAAAAAGTTACATAAGATCACACTTTCTGAAGTCAGCTGCCTCAGTCTGCCATTTTAATTTAATATATCTGTTCAAAGGTGCTATAGACATAAGGGATTCTCCTAAACCTTCTACTGTTTTCTAAAAATCTGATCTTAAAGGAAGCAATTAAGAAACAAACTCATAGCTGAGTTTCGAAAATTGTGGATTGTAACCCATGGGCTTGATTGGTCTGGAAATCTGCAAAGCAGTACGAGATGTTAATCAGAGTCAGCTGGAACTTGGCTTTCCAGAATGGGAGGACAGTTCAGACTCCAACAGCAACAGTCCTACTCAAGATCATGCAAAGATTCTTCATGGAGCTACCATTTGAAAATTCCCAGATTCCAGAACTCACGGTTATGTTTCATTTCCATCTTTGTGAAAGGTTCAAAGCTTCTAAAGACTAAATTTTAAAAGCCTGCAAATTCCTAGACCAGGTCCACAAGACAGATAAAATGATAATTTATGAACTTGGGATTGTTTGCTCTGGGACTATCTGGCTAAAGAGAAGAGAACCTGATGGTCCTTAGGAGCAGCATGACCACACCAAGATTTCCAACATACACCAAGAAATAAGTCAAGTTCAGATGTTTAAATAAACAGAAAGACTGCCTGTTTTCCATTGGAGTTCCATTGGAGTCCGGACACAATCCCACAAATGCTTCAGTTTTCAAAAATAAATATACTGTAATTGAAAATAAAACACGCTGGTGAAAAATCCCCCAATTTTCATTTTTTCAAGCACATTTTTTGCTTCATCTTTCAAAAATGAATTATCTTCAATATGAAAGACCACAAAACAGCAAGCGGTAAACCAGTGTGTAGTGATTGCCCTCAAAAACTATCCCAGTTCAATGAAGAAACTAATTTACATTTTAACCATTCACTTATCTCCTCTGTGTAAAGGGAGAAAACTGCAGGGGAGAAGTCTGACAAAGTGGCTATTATATGAAATATGTCTTTTAAAAAAAAAGTCTTGTCAGAGTTCTCTCCTGTATTCCCACATAGTGCATGAACCAGTGACCTTGCTTTTACGTGGGAAACGGTGCTGAAGGTTTAGGAAGAAGCTGGACAAGCAGGAAATGTGGAAGAGTGTTAATGTGCCCCTGATTGAGACCATAGCCTGCGTTCACTGCATCTTTTGAACAAAAGGCAAGGTTCATAGGCTGTATTACAGTTTGTGGTATAGCACATACTAAATATAGTCAAGCTATGAAAAGTGGAGCAGTGAAGTTCTTTGGCACTTTTTCAGGAGCTGCACAGAGGAAAGGCCAGTTACTTTCAGTTCAGAGCTATATGCGTCATTTATCACTGAAAGACCCATGAAACACAAACAAGATCCTGCAGCAACCTGTAAGGGCTGAGAATGTTACTTGAAAGCATCAAAGCATCAGACCTCTGGGAGAGGCTCATGAAAATCCCAAGACATCTTCTTGAGTACGAATTCTGGTTTTCAAAGTTAAATCTTGTCTTGAGAAGTAAGTGTATAAATATAATCTGGTCCTGTGTGTGTGGTCAGTGAGCATAGGCTTGGTGTTGGTTTGCCAGTGAAATAGCACACATGCAGGCAAAGCCTAAGGCAAATAAAAGAGCTAGGTTTCACTTAGAGCAATGACTTAGCAAAGGGGATTTTTAGCACTCTGAATACATCACCAAGGAGTTCACTCCCCCCTCCACCCTCTCACGCATGTCAATCCAGCATCTTCTTGCTGCTGAGTATCGCAAGTTGATACACGATAACTGGACCCTCACTCTTCTCCTGAGCAGAATGGTGGAGTAGCATCTATCTTTCTTCTGAGTGAAGCCTGCTTGTGGAGCTCCTCCATAACTTCTTGAAGCTGGGCAGACCAATCAGGATGCTCCTCCTCCTGCTCAAAGGGCTAAAGACAGCAATAATATCCTAATTTAAAATATTAAAAGGAAAATGAAAAGGAAAAGGAAAAGGAAGAAATAGAAAGAGCTTGTTCATTATTATTAAAAAAAAAAAAAAGAAACAAACAAAAAGAAATAGAACTGTTTACATTTCACTTTTTTTTTTTTTTTTTTGCGTAAGATGAAGTAGTGGAGCAGCTGATCCCAAAAGATCTGCAGTGCATACCAAAAGGAGCTGTTTTGAAGGCAGCCCTGTTTCTGGGGACTCCTGCCCCCAGCACAGCCCAAGGGGGTGTGGATGATACCGCAGGCAAGGGGGAGGGTTTATAGGACCCTGGCATAGTTTCAGAGAGACATTTTTTGCTGCATAATTGGAGAAGTTATGGCTGACACTTTCCCTTCTGCTTGCCACGTTTCTCCTTCTTGGATTCCAAGGGGCCCTGCGTCTGCATCAGCTGTGTGCAAGCAAATGCCCCTGATGTCACTGGAAACTGCTTTTACGGCATCTGTGTCTGAAAGCATCATGAGTGGGATGTTGTTCTTACTGTTTACCGCATCTCTATTTCAGATCTCTACTTGTTCGTGTAAAGTGCGTGCATGTGCTTATGAACTGCTTGTTGCAAAGATAAGGGAATGTGGGGTGCTGGCCAATCCTTTTTTCCATTACTCCTTCAGTTTTTTTGTTTCCTACTCCTCTTTTATGCTGCTTTTCTCTCTCCTATTTTTGCTTTTTTTTCCATCTACTTCCTTCTATGGCAATGAGCAGGGTTTGTTCCTTAGCACATGCCACTCTGGCCCTGCATGCTTTGCCCCCATTACTCTACAAGAAATTTGTTTATAAAAAAATAAGAGAATAGAGAGAGAAAGAAATATTTGGTATCTAAAAGCAGCTCATATTAAGACACACGGCTACTATGCCTCATGCTGTAACATTAGCTTAATGTGGAGCTTAACCTGAGATTGAATCAGAGCTGTGCATTGTGAAGGTCATTATTACTTAGCGTTAAAGCAACCATTCAGAGGAGCACCAAAAAGCACATCCTAGACACTCCTGGTACAACAGGAATAACATTTCTATACTTTGTAAATGTGGGATACAGGGTGCTATTCATCCCCAGTCTCTAAATACCTCATTGCAACTGGAAAAGATCGTGACTATGCATTTGTAGTTTTTTCAGATCCACACTGTGACAAGCAGCAGGCTGGGACACCTGTCATTGGGATCCCACATCCCGATGCGCTGGCACCAGGTGAGGACATTGTGGAGAGCTCAAATGCTCACCAGGGCACCAGCCACCAGCTGTCTTACCCCAGCCTATGAGATGACCAGAATTTCCCATCCAAAGAAGTGATGCATCTCTGGAGGTGTGGTGCATCTCTGAAGGAAACGTAGGTGTTCAGGAAGTGGTATTCATAATTACACTGTGGTAAAGTATGTCCCTCTGCACTAGCAGAGCTCAAATGCTTCCACTTTACTAAAAGCAAGTGTAGAAGGCCTTATGCTGGTGTCACCTGGGTATTTTGGAAAATCGCTTCTTTTTCAGATGTGAGTTATGCTCACCAAAGTCATTAGGATTCTCATGACTCAAACAGATTTTACAGAAGACCCAGATTAATTCTTCAGCTTCTTTTGTGATTAATTTAAGCAATGTAAATCCATTGGTTTCTGTCTTAACACCATAAAGCATTTGCTTTCTTCTTCACATATGGATATGAATATCTTTGAGCAAACTTAAATTCCATTTCCAAAAAATACTATGATTATGGTCTCAGTTTTGTTGGAAAGGTGTTTATGTAGACATATGGATCTGTTTGTAAACTGAAAAGAATCAAGAATGTCGGTGGAAACTACGGTAACAGGGCTGTGGAAAAGTCTTCTTTTATCAAAAAAAAAAACAAAACCCTTTCAGTTTTTCCAGGGGAAGAAGTTGTATTGTTTTCCAAGTGACCTCATAAACTCTAGATATCTCACATTACTATTAAACAGCACCTTTCCAGGAACACATCATGTTGGGTATCAAAGAGCTCCCCACTGGAGCCCATTTGTTGTGGTACTTCCCTTTAGGATTTCTTTATTTTTCTACATTTGTTCATGTTGTTGTGTGCTTTGGTTTGTAGTAGAAATGGATCTAAGGTTGTTTTCTTAAATCAGCCTTCATAATCTATAGGCTTGTGCTAGAAGCATGGTTATCTTGGATTTTGGTAAATACAGCAGGCCTAAAGACAGTGTTCTCAAGTAGGTAAATAGCCGGGTGGGTAAATGCGAATGTGCTTGGATTTGGATAAATACTACAAAATACAGCTTAAATGTCAAACAGCTGAAATCAGTCTGCACAGCAAGAACATATGCCAAGAAGCTGTGTCGGGCTGACGGAATTTTCTAAGCACCAAGATATGACATGGGATCAGGCCTGAATCTGCTCAGAAGTGGGGAAAGAGAATCCTACTGACAGTTGCGTGGAGAGCAGCAGCATCTCCTTGCCTCCACGTGGCCAGTGAAAGCATTCACAGATAATTGTCCCGGGAACAGGCAGTTTAAATCTGGCCTTTGAAAGCACTCTGCTGTGGCAGCAGGGAACAGGTTTCCTTGGTGCCGTTATGCTTAAAAAAACATCAACAATATGTGACTCGGCATGGAGGTTAACATGGCTGGAAAAGAGCCAAGTAAATAGCTTTAACTGATTTTATTTTTCTCTTAATGTCCACAACAGCAAATGAAAGTTCAAGGCACATGTCAAAGAGCTATCTGCCAGAGTTTCACGTGGTGATGCCATTTGCTGTGCATCAGGTTTCAGGAGCCTGCATTCCGGCACTTGAGAGCAGGAGACTTTCTTATCCTCTGGTACATATCACTGAATTATTTCCCTTCCTTCCATCATTACAAAAGGAGAATTGCCATAATATCATAAGTGACTGCTTTCACATTTATTGCCTGCATAGGGATTTGAAAGCAGCTCTGATTTCATGCAGTGGACAGAGTTGAGGCCTGGCCAGGATGGACTTTGCCTGAGCTCACACCAGTTCTGAGCCAGACCTTATAAATGTGGGATGTGAAACTATGGGTACAATGTTGCTGCTATTCTCTGTAACACCTAATTATTGGAGCAGGGCCAGTCCCTGCTTGCTTGGCTTATCTGCCTAAGCCCTGGAGAGATATGTTGGCTGCTTGAAGCTTTCCCAGCCTTATCCCCAGGATATTGGCTGACTCCTGACAGATGAAGCATGCAGCAATCTGTCTCCTCTCTTCCCTGGCTCAGACATGGCTCATTGAATAAGGTCCCTCTGGAAAAACTCCATGGTTTGGGTGCAGTCTCCAGCACCATATTCCTTCCCCTCTTTCTGGCCACCTTCTGCTCTGAATAGAAGAATTTGCAAGCCCTTTTCCCAAGACAGACCTGGTGGGATCTTGGTCCTGTCATCATTTCCTGATGGACTCCACATCCATGCCTTCACACCAACCTGTAGAATTTGTGAAGATATTTTCCAAAACAAGAAAAAGAAGGTCCCAGTAGTTTCTGGTTTGTTGACTTTAATCCAGACCCACCACGTCTTGCAGTCAAAAGCCCTCTGGCTGCTATTTTATTGGCTAGATTTTTCCTGAACGGAATGGTCCTTTGAATAAATTAAATCTAGTGATTGCATAAGTATAAATTCAGTTGCCATGATCTCTTACAACTTGGAAACTACATGTCCATCAGCCTCTGCAGGCTGAGGCCTCCAGCCATCCATGTCCTGACTGATGAAGTGGAGGTTGTTTCCCAGCACTGAGACACCTCAGCCCTGCCTGTAACCTGGGATTTTCATCATCATGGTTAGGTGACGCTCATATCCTGAAGCTTTGCTTCAGAGGTAGCATGAGTCAACCATATGGCATGGCATGGAGCTAGGCAGAAACACCTGAACTGGCTCTAAATGACTGTGCTCAGATACAGCAGCAGGGTAGTTATGTTTACATGAAGATTTATTATGCTGCCCTGGACTCCTGTTACTTGTTCTGCTTCATTTCTCCAAAACCTTTGGACAGATTCCTAAATTCAATGCCAGAGTGTCCAAGATTTGTTACTGGAGTGAGAACGGGCCTTTAGGTGCAGCCCACCAAGTACCCATGGCCGGCTGCAACCCTGCAACCACTACCCACTCTCTACGCCTGCATCAGGCGAAAACAAAAGGCAACCAGCTTCCTCCATACAAACCAGAAATAATGCCTGCAGCACTTCAACGCATTCAACAAAGCTTAAAATGATCATTTAGCATGAAAAAAAACAATCATATATCGGTATAACATGTTGCTTCTGTTGAAGAAGAAATTGTAACTCTCGTCCTTAGCCTAAGAAGCAATAAAAGGAAATCACAGGGCATTTGTTTTCTGAACAGCAGGAACTCTGTAGTCCTGTCAAAGATAAGAAATTAGGAATATCTTGATATGCTGTGTTTGACTACAGCTTAGTAATGATTTCTAAACCACTCAAAATAGATTTTTTCATGGTTCAAGGAACAGATATATCTAGAATCAATTTGCAGTGAGGGCCAAAGATTAAAAAAATAAATTAGCTCTAGGATTTCTTTCCTTTATTGTGATAACAGGGTGACCTTTCGGACATTTCACAGAGGCCACTTTTGTTTTGCCTGTTTGCTTATCCTTTACTCTTTTCGTAACTTCTTGCTGGTTATGTTTTTAGTTTCACCTCTGTTTACATGTGTGGGTGGCAGGAGTAGGGGAGGCTGCCTGCCTCTGTGACAGCCAAGCCAACATGCACTGAAGACCTTAGCGCCAATTGCCATTTCCGAGCAGTAAGTCCAAACACATCACTCCTGGTCTCAGCAAGGAAAGGCATAAAGGAGGTGTCCTGTGCCTTTCTAGAATCCAACAAATGTTGACCTACTACATGGCCACATTTGTGTACCTTTCACAGAAACATATCTTTTGCCAATAAGTGTCCTTTTCAAATTTCAGAGCCAGTGAAAGAATCAACATTTGTCTTTCAATAGATCCTTTGTAATATAATTTCTCCAGAAAACAAAAAGATAGCATAATTGCAGGATGCATATCATAGTGCATGTAAAAATGGCTTCAGTCTGATTTTGCCTAACGTAGGACTGAGGTCAGTATTAACAATTCCATAAGTTAGAATTTTAATTTTTTAAAATTTTTTAATTTTTTTTTTACAGTGGTGGTCAGTTCACAAAACTATTTCAATTTCAGTGAGGCATGAAGGCCTGAATGATCTCAGTCAGTGGGTTAGGTCAAGGAAAGAGGTGGTACAAGGATCCCTGTGCCATGGAGAGAAACTGGAGAAACTGAGGCTCCTTCTCAGCTCTGTCCTTTGTCCATTTTCTGAAGATAGTAAACTTTCCTGGTAAAGCAATTCAACTAACAGCTAGGGATAGCTGACTTTGCTCTTTAAAGTGTTGTTTACAGGTTACTATGGCAATGTAGCCATATTTAAAACTAACTTATTGTGCATTTTTGTAAAGTTCTTCCTACTGCCCTTATCACATCACCTTCCTTACTGCATAAAAAGGTGATGTCCTGCACAGACCACACTTTAAGCTACCATATTGAAAATAAGGTTGTTCCATTTTACAAAAACTAAGGTCTCCAGCTTTTCCTGAGATACAAATGGAAGATGCGTTGGGAGATCTGCTCTGTGTTGGGTCTGTTCAGTTCCTCATAGTCTCACTCCAGCATGGGCTGTCTCACCTAGATATGATATCTATTTAAGGTATGTAGGTTGCATTTTAAAAAGAATAAGCTATTGTAGCTGTTCAGCTGTAACTTCAAAATTAAATTCATTTGGCTGCCTAGGCATTGCCTGTGTCCCTGGTGTATGTTCTGTTTGAAGAACAGTGTTTGTCTTCAAGAAAAAACTGCTTGTATCTGGTGTCCTATCACCTTATACTTGAACATACCACTTGCTTTTCCTCCCAAAACCTTTTGTATGAATTTTTTAAAGGAACATCTGCAGCAATACAGGTAATAATATATGTGTTTTAGTGTTTGCCTGTTATTGCTCTTCAGCCTTTTAGCAGTGGAGTCAAGTTCTATGGGAAGTTCCCCCAGATCCTCTGTTAAACCAACAATTCTGTTTTTTTTAAAAAAAAAATAGCTAGGAAAAGATTTACAAAGATATTTATGTGTCTTAAGTGATAGATACATGCCTAACAGATTTTTCTGAGCTATCTGAATGAGGTGCCTAAATCCTTTTTTAAGATATGAGCAGCTTGATCACACTCAGAAACAGAAATTGAGATTGTCAAATTGATCAGAAATTTTACCTAAGTAACAACAAACATTAGTGTTGGTCCTGTCCCCCCGTCCCCCTCCCCCCTGATTTTTTAATATAATGTTATTTAGTATTTAATTTAGATTGATTATTCTTCTCTGGGAATATCACAGTTCAGGTCTCTTGGAAACTTTGCCAAATGAGTCAGTGTCGAACAGTCTGCAATAATCTGGACATTTTTCGCAACTGCAGCATCAGGGCTTCTAGACTGAGATGAAATATTAATAAAATGGGACACTTTCTTTTTCTAAATAGATATTCCTTAAGTAGGTATTCCTCAAGTGATCATGCCTTGTTTTAGTTACATTAAATAGATGATGGAGTTTAAAGTCATACTCTCCAGAGTAACACAAAGAATGACAGCATGGCCAAAAAAGGAGAACAGGGTAAAATTGCTCAAAGTAATGGAATAATTTACCATATTGCATGAGAAAGTCAATCCTTCTCTGACAGGTACACTTGCATGTGTATTTTACTGAACATGGCTGGATTATATGTCTTCCAGCAGCATTTCTATCTGGACAGCTTTAAATTCTAAGTGGATCTAGAAGGAATGTTGCTGAAACCAAACTGCCTATTCACCCAGGAAATTAGAAATCTTTGCATCAGCTCTGAGTCATATTCTTTAGAAGCTTTTATTTACAGCTTCATAAGTTTCTTATTTTGCCACTGGGATGTTATGACTGAGACTGCTGCCTCAGTGGTCTGGAGACAATACTTGCATTCATATTTTTCTCACTTACAGGAGTAATGTTGAAGATGTTCATCCTGCTTATGAGAGCCTGATCTCAGTCTCTTCAGGCTGCCTTTGCTCAGTTGGTGACTTTTTCAAACACTGACAACACTGAGGAGTCCCATAGAAACTCAAATTTGTCCAGACTGATGTAGAGCCATTCTTAGAAAGATGATAACGAGTTGTGAAAAAAAAAAAAAAAAAAAAAAAGTGATCTAACATCTGAGAATTCAGCATCACAGATTTATTGGCATTCACTTACAAAGTATCTTTAACATTCACCTTGAGTTTATTAGAGTATTGTAATTGTTCTCAACAGTGACCATGTTGCTTTTCTGAAACCATAAGGATAAAGCAAAGATAAACTATTAGCAGTCACTGGACTGCTAAGCAGTCCACCGACTCATAACAAATACATGTAATAGAAATTTACTGGGGAGAAGAGAAAAGCAAAGAATGGGTCGTGACCATGAAGAAGGATTTATCCTCGTTTCTCATAATGCAAATAACATTAAGATCAAACAGAAAACTACAGAGAATCACAACCATAAACATCACATTTTAAAATATTTTTTAGCAAAAGCATAAAATGTGGTTTCAGTCCTAAAGTTGTTTGCAATAATGCACTCTTATGCCCTTTTTATAGCAGCAAGCAAGTGGAAGATGTTCCAGAGTTGCAACATGTGCAGGCTACATAACCCACTGGCACACTGGTGTTAGGGTTACCTGCTCCTAGATTCTCCGGTCTGTGTTTCCTGCATCTCAAAAAACAGTGGTACAGGATTGTTGCTCCTTTCCCCCAGCCTGCTGAATTGGGAAGAACTGGTTAAAAGTCTTGCCTTTGCACTACCCTGGTTACACAGGACAATTTGCTCCAAGAGCTGCTAGACTCTGAGTCAGACATACTAGGCGAACCACCCTGTGCTGAGGACAGACTTACTCCTAGCCCACAGCATTTTCTAAAATCATAAATTCTGTGTTTCAAAGCTTTTGAAAAGGGACTTCAGGTTGACAAGGAATGAGAATGTATGGAATGATTTCTGCCTGAAGGGTCATACTAAAACAAGCTAAAGGAGTGGGGAGGAGTGTGAACATAGAAGTTGAGAAGAGAGCAGAATTCTTTCAGATCAGCAACAACTTCTTTAACTTCTCTGAAAATGGAAAAGAATATGTCTGAGATGACAGAAAGGGATGGGGGCAGGTCACCAGGTAAGCAGATGGACTAGAGGAAGAGAGCAGATGAGAAACAGTCTACTGGTAGCGGGGAGGATAAAGTTGTAAACACGCAGCTGCTTATGGATAGATATGGAACATCTGATGGACCATATCATAATTTGTCATCTTTGAAACTGTCAACATGATGAGAGAGGTGGGTGATGGATGAACAGAAAGTCATTCAAAAACAAATTTCAGGTTTTTCAGGTGTGGGGACAGTGTTGAGAGGGTTGGATGATGCAGATAGCAGGACCTCCATAACGTAGGGATCATAAAAAGAGGACAGGAAAGGATTTCCACCCAACTCAATCAACTACCATGAAGTTGCATGAGAAGGTGAAATAATGGGGACAGCTGACAGGCTTCTGGATAGAAGGGCAGGAGAACAAGGGTATTTTGCAGAGGAACCAAAGCAAGAGAACTGTGCTGCCAGAAAGGTGTTGACTCAGGCACAGAAGGCAGGAACATGGAGGAGAGGAGAAAGAAGCTGAGTGTTGTATTCACCTGCAGATGTATGGGACTGAGAATACTAAAGAGGAAATGACAGCTGGTACAGCCCAAAGAGAAGATGCCAGGCTGAGTGCTAGTGGAGTTTCTCAGGCTCAGTCACATGACTGATGTTTTTTCCTGGTTTCAGCTGGGACGGAGTTAATTTTCTTCTTAGCAGGTAGTAAAGTTCTGTGGTTTGGGTCTGATGTGAGAACAATGTTGATAGCACACTGATGGTTTTAGTTGTTGCTGGGTGATGTTTACACTAAATCAAGGACTTTTCAGTTCCTTTGGCCCTGCCAGCCAGAGGGCTGGAGGGGCACAGGAAATTGGGAGGGACACAGCCAGGACAGCTGACTCAAACTAGCCAAAGTGTTACTCCATGCCATAGGATGTCATGCTGAGTATATAAACTGGGGGAAGAAGAAGGAATTGGGGGACATTTGGCGTTATGGCGTTTGTCTTCCCAAGTAACCATTACACATGATGGAGCCCAGCTTTCCTGGGGATGGCTGAACATCTACCTGCTCATGGGAAGTGGTGAATGAATTCCTTGTTTTGCTTTGCCTGTGTACATGGCTTTTGCTGGCTGGGGTTAAACCACGAGAGTCCTTTATATATTTGCATTAACAAATTCAATTCAAAAGGTAGGAGAGTGCACAGGAACAAATTACACACTTTACTTGAGTAACAGATGGGAGGAAATTAATTATTCCTTGGACATGCAAGGCCTGTGTATAAAGTACATGACCAAAGAAGAGAGGCTTGTGATCAGCTGGGAACATCTTGAGAGGAAAGAAACCCACAGGTAGGAGGTGATCACAGGATAACAATAAAATTTCAAAGTAATCCATTTATAATAAAAGGCAAGAAGATTCACACAATTTACCCAGAAAGAAAAAAAAAATATTGTGCCAGACATTGATGAGAATTTATTTTGTGCCTCAGCCATCCATGTTCAATAAAATTTCAAAACAGACCAAACACAGAGAATGGCTACTAAGGTGGTCAGAGGACTTCAGCTCACAATTGCAGACACTAGAAAACCTTGATTAATATAGGAAAATGAAGGCTGAATGAACATTAAGAGTACGTTTGCTGTCTGTAAATTTTTAATGAAGGGGAAACCTGGAGAGAAAAAGACAATATTGGCACAGGAGCCTAGTATTTAAACTGGACATGTAGACATTTTGGCTGAAAACTGTGAATATATAAAAAGTGATGGCATACAAAACTAAGTCCTTCCAGGAGCAGTGAGCTGAAAAAAATTAAATTTTACTGAAATATAGCACCCCTGATGGGGTGCTTGTAGGTGCTTTAGATCAACAGATGTAATTTTTATAGTGTCTGTATGGAATTTTCCCTTTTCACCTCCATCATGTCTTCATATCTCCATCCAAAACTCACCATCAACTCCAGCCTGTGTTCCTAGTTTTCAACAGTTTTCTTCCATGGGAGATATCCCTCACCTTTCATACCTAGATAATTTCCATCAATAAGCTCTGTAGCTGAGCTTCTGTAGCCAATTTTCTTATTTGCATCCTCTTTCCTCTGCTGTCACATTAGCTGCTGGTTTAATTTGCTTAGTTCCTACACTTAAAGAAAGAAAGATTGAAAACTCCCCACATTCTCACAGTTCTGGACTCAACAGCTGGCCTCCAAGGCTTTGGTCTAGATCAGCTCTGCTTCTTTGTTCAGGTTTGGCAGCCCCTGCTGATGTGCAGTGATCAAAGGCAGGAAGCATCCAGCACACCCTCATCCTCAGACTTCTGGCCCCGTTGCAACACGGTCCCTGAACAGCCCCTGAAATATTGTTTTCTGGCCTGAGATGTGTTGCACACCCAC
Source organism: Falco rusticolus (assembly GCF_015220075.1). Classification (NCBI taxonomy): domain Eukaryota; kingdom Metazoa; phylum Chordata; class Aves; order Falconiformes; family Falconidae; genus Falco; species Falco rusticolus. Next base: position 69,587,482 of record NC_051210.1, on the reverse strand, counting down.
ACAGAGACTCGCTGACTTCACTACGTCTCTGCCCATGCATGATATGTTCCTTTCCTTCCATAGTTAGGGCACTTTGTATAGGAACAACTTCATTACCATATGGAATTCTCCAGCAGTAGAAAAAAGTAAGAATTGGAGCCAGGCAGGCTTTTGTGTCTTTGCAACACATAAAGCTGTTCTGAAACATGCTTGTTTTGTTCTTCTTTTTTCCCCAAACCAATACAAATCTTCATTTTGCTTGGCTTGTTTTTTGCAATATAAATTCAGGTTTTGTCTTTCTTCCAAGACTGTGTGATGACAGGGGAACTGCTAAATGATGATGTCATGATAGACTGAAGAGAATACAATTGAGCAATTTGACAGGAAACCTGACTTTTAGTTGGACTGTGCACAATCCTTTGGTTTTGACTGTTTAACCGCCCCAATAGAGTGACTGATATTTTTGTCATTTCAACTCAGGCATGACAGGTCACAGTAAAATTCCTAAAAACCCTTTAGAGTTTCTCACAGGTAAAGAAGACAATAAAATTGAGTTTCGACATGTTTCAGAAGGCCATAGACTCTCACTTCAGTATATAACATGTTTACACTGATCTAAATAAACAGGAACCCATTTAGGCTAAAATTATAAACTAATGTCAAGTAGAAAAAACCTAACAATCCTAGTATTTCCAAAGTAAACCATCAAATAGGATATTTTTCAGCATTCATAAACTGGCAAAAAATGACACTTTCAAAGTCCCCTGCAAATCTGCTCTTGAAATAAGCTGCAGCAGATCCAGCTTCTCAAAACTGTGTTCTTAGACATAATTAAGAAACAGTGTTTAACATTCTGGAAGATAGTACAGCTAGTTCCCTGACATTTCTGAAAACTAAGCTTTTTTCAAAAATGGAAAAATAACTTGGATTTAATTATTGTTTTTAGTAAATATGTTTTTAGAATGTTCTTCCTATGAAGAACTACTGCAACTAGTTTCCAGTCTGATCATGATACACCCATTAATAAGGTGGTAAAACCAATGGGTATAAAAAAACCTACAAAGATATTTGATCACAAATTTTCAATGTGAAGCCACCTAGCATCCAAGAAAGCCCAACAGGTGTTAAAAAAAACATTAAGCTGTATGCTAAGAAGTGTACATTCCTTGCTTACTTTTTCCACACCAATACCACCTCTTGCATTTTTTTTCTACCAACATCATAAGTATCCCATTACAAAGCCTACCACAAATACTTTTGAAACATTCATGTAAAGGCTTAAGCCTTTAGGAATAAACTACTAATATACACAGTATACTGGATTACTTACCCCTCTTACGTGACCAGCCATGAGGACTGAGATTTACCTCCTGCAGCAAAGAGCTCCACGGGTTGACCAATTGTGGCATAAGTTTGTGTATGTATGTGTGCATGAATATGCATGTGTATGCATGATTTCATCTTCTTTAACTTAACTGGATTGCCACGCTTTTGTGGTGGCTTCAAAACAAAGTTGTACTCCTAAGTGGAGTAAAAAAAACCTTCTCACTCTCCGTCATGAGAAAAAAAGGAAAACTGAGTCAACATGAAATTCTTGTTCATTATGAAATTTATTTAAGTTTGATTTTTATTCTTGAAAGAAGAAAATTTTGAAACCGACTGCATCTTTTAAAAGCAAATTTCTTACTTCCATAGGAGACTATTTTTCCCTTTCTTAGGGTATTTATGTGTTACGGCAAATCCCATCCAAAGTGCATGGGTTGCATTTTTTATTGATTTAACTATGGAAAGAAAAGCATATCAATAAATATGCTGAGGTTTTTATACTGTAATAATGAAGGCTTAAATTGTCCATTGTTTTATTTTTTATGTCTGTGAATATATGATTCTGCTTGGTCCCTTAGGTGATTCCTAAATTTCTTTTCTTTGTTTTCATTTGGTTTATACCTTCCTTCCATTTTCGTTCTGGATGTCAAGAAAACCTTTGTATCCAGACTTCTAGGATTTATTTATTAAATTCAAAAGATTCAAAGTCAGATATGAAAATTTAGACAGCTGTATCTTATTCTCTATTCTTTTCCTGTAGTTTTTCAAACCACTTGCTTATCTGACATGAAAATTCTCTTCTGATAAAATCCTAACAGCTACTTGTTTGCCTTTGATAGCCGAAATGTTGCTTTTGAAGAAAAAATACATGCAGTTGCACTACAGAAATAAATGAGACATCATTAAATTAATGGAATTGTGTATCCTTCTTTTTTTTACATTTTCTTTTTGCCTTCATTCCCCACTACAATGCAGAACTGACAAATACCATAAAGTCTGGTTTGCCATACCCTAATATTTTCAGCTTAGTATTTTGCTATCTGCAGTCTACTGAGTATTGATATTCCTGCTTGTCTTTATAAACATATGTATAAATCCTGGGGTTTTTTGCTGAGCTCCATTCTGAGGGTGTCAAGAGGATGGTAGGATTTTTGCAGAGTGGGTAGATATAATTACTGATAGATGAAAAATGGAAAGGGTCATTTCATCCTGAATCACAATACCCACATATTTTTAGTTTATCACAGAACATAAAGTCTAAATATATTGGGTTTTAAAAGCTTTGAGGCATCTGCTTTTTACATTTCATCATGTTATTTTGTGAAATATTTACCTGGAAGGACCAGATAGCATATGCAGTTCAAACTTTTCTGAAACATTTCCTCTTAAAATACTCCACATGCTTCTTAAAATACTCCACATGCTTAACCTTTCAATTTGCATCTTTCTCAGAACTGGAAAGAAGAAGAAAGCAAGATTAGGCTTTGTCTCATGGTGCCTGTTCATATATCATAAGATGGGAAATGAAGGAGACTGTGATGACAGCTATGAACAACTGTGTGAAGAGAAAAGGAGCTGTCACCTGACACGCCCATACCTCGCTGCTCTTTTGGAGTAAGCAGGGCAGGGCGTTTCTCTGCCAGCTGCTGGCTGGCCTGATTCTAGTGATGCTTATTGCAGTAGCTGCGGTGATGCAGACTGTGGGATTGAGTCCATGCAGCTGCAAAACGCCATGGCACCGTGGCAGAGAAGCCCCAAATGTGCCATGCTGAAGCTGCAGGACCAATCCTATCCTAGACCTACACTGCAAAAAGATGGCTTGTCTGTATGTCTAGATAACACTTCCCACTCAGGTGTACATTCATTTCCCATAGGTGAGGGAGAAAAGAGACCAATAGCTAAAACACAGCTAATCAGAAATAATGCACATTTATCAAAAAAAAACAGGCTGGGCTGTGTGGAAGACCTTACAGAAACTCAGCCTGACCAACCCTGAAATCTGATCAATTGAAACTGAGCTGTAATATACTATTCAGTTAACCTCTTTCCAAATAATTCAGTTGAGCTAATAAAAGAAGCTTTTTTTCTTTATTGAACCACATTATTTTGGGATAAAATATGATTCAAATTATTAATTTCCTCCCATTAAGCAGTACAACATTATCCACTTCCCAGGGTCAAGTTTCTATTAGGCGTATTGGATCAAACTCTTAGCTTAATTGTCTTTGCTGTCTTCTCCTTGCTGATAATTTGGCCCTCTATATTCATTTTATATGACTGGGGAAAAAAATTTCTGTTGTTGTTTTTCCACTGCTACCTAAGTAAGACTAAACCTAGTAGATGAAAATGAGCTTGACCACAGAGAACAGGGCAAATAACTGAGAACGTACCTCAAACCTAATGCAGCAATATGTGATGAGAGGCTTGGTCAATTCCTGCATGAATACGCTGTCGTGTTCTTGAGCATGCTTTCTATTTTCAAGCACACAAAATATGCAGCAATGTAGGTACTGCCTGTGGAGCCAGTCCATTTTTGCATGTATCACCTGAAACATAAAATTTAGCAGAACATTTCTGAGGACTTTTTGGCTGAATTTATATTAAACACACCTTCCACTCCTGGTTATATAGGTTAACTTATATTTACATTTCATGCTCAGACATCACTGGCAACAAACATGAGCCAGAGAGCAATGCTTCAGTGGCAGCCACACTGGAATCTGCAAAGGCAGCAAGGTCCCGGTTTCCCTGGTCACCCTCTGTGTATTTACATGCCGGTATAATGCAAATGAATAATGAGTTGCTGTGCATTGTCAGAGAGCTGAGGGAGAAATGTTCTTAGTCCATACCTTTGTATTTTTAGGTCACACTTTGAGTAAGCAGACCAGAAGTTGTCCAAAGGTTTAACACTAGAGTATGATGAACTGAAGAACCAGCAGAATCGGAAAAATATGTGGGACCAAAATCAGATATATTCATCATCTCTGATGTTGGATGACAGATCAGCAGAGCATGGCCTGACTTCTTGATTGGACTATCACATGATAGGGTGGGATAAAGAGATGTTTTTATTCCAGAGATGTTTCCTGGGCACTTTCTGTGTCCATTTGCAGCACAATGGGGAAGATGCTGGTGGTGAATGGCAGGTCTGTGTCCTGCCACTTGAACAGCACTGGTGTTCAAAACTCGAGTGTGAAGTGAGCTGGAGGTTTTAGCATGTGACAGCAAAATGTAAATCACAGTTTAATGGTCCTCTTGGCATTTAACATAATGAACTCAGTGCATGAAGGCACAGCCACTTAGGTATGCTTTGAAAAGAACAAAAAAAAGCCAAACATAATTTTAAAATAAAACTTTTATCTCCATATAGGAAAGACAGTAGACAACTGTCCAGGAAAGTTCACTTCTTAGTCATACTTTGGCTTTAAATTGTGATGATGTAACAGTTAACTGTGGGCAAGTTAAGAGGAAGGTATGATCTGTAACTTTTCTGCTGTTAACATCTCCTGATACTTCCAGGAGGTGCTATCCTACAGGTGAAAAGACATGAAAGTGTATTCCATTTTGGATAACTCTAGGCTGCTGCTTGAGCTTTCCCATTTCCATTTTTTGCTGGAAGTCTGTTTATTTAAGTCAATTGAAATGATCCATCAAATGAATCACTAGTGCATCTTAAATGCTGGCAGAAAGGACATTATGAAAGGCACCGGTTTGCTTAAGGTCCCTTATGTACGTAGTCTGCAAAAACAAACTTCATACAATTTCACAAGGATAGCTGGAGTGCATATGATTGAGTAATGAAGACACTAAAAAATCCACAATAATTTGGCTTCATTAGCCAGCTCGTTCCATAACAAAAAAAACATATCCATAAATGACAAGGGATACTTATTTTATTATTTATATTCCTTTCATCATAAATTTGGTAGAACACAGATTAAAAAACCATTAGACTTCTTGTGCTTGCACTTTACATACTGCAGCGGTCTTCAGTGGACTGTGTTAGCAAACATCCCCATGATGCTGTCACACCACTGGTGGTGGTGGTGTGGAGCACTCCAGATTTATTAGCTACTGCCTGACTCTGCATACCATTGCCTCAGCTTCCTTAATCACCAGTTTCCTTGCACAAGGCCTCACTTTCTGAGCTGTGTGGGCAGCTCTATCAGGTTGCTGAGCTGCTTCTGGTACCAAGGGTACTAGTTATTTACTCCAAGAAGGCTCAACCCCAAGAAGGAACTGCCCAGATTATAACAGAGACAGAAATGGCAACCATGGTGAAATCAGGCCAGACCGCAGTAGGCACAGAGAATAAAGTGGAGGCACCTGGAATTATCGTCGTGGTATTAATTATTGGCAGGTCCCATCATGAATAAAAGCTTGCAATGAGCTACAGGCATTAATCCTGCTTGGATGGTTGCATGTAACTGTGCTTGTTAAAGTTACATGTTCTGCATGAGGAACAATGTGTGAATGCTGTGAATAGCTTATGAATACCCCTGGCCATGAAGAAAAGTTGATGGATTATAAAATTGGATGATTTATTAATTGTTTAATTAAGAACAAAGATAGTTAAGAATCCTGGCATAATTATGTCAAATATATCCCCAATTAAGAAAAGGAGTATGGTTTTGCTTGAGAAGGAAAAGGTTTGGAAAAGCAAAGGATCTGAGGATGAATGAATCCTTGATTAACTCACAAAGGGACTGGGTAGAAAAAGTCCTGCCCCCCCCTTGAAATTTCAGCTTTCTTCACTGACTGCAAGTTTAGGAATTAGTGATTGTAACATGTGCCACGGGTTTGGTGAGTGGCTAAACAGCTTGCTAAGCAGTTACCAGACAGTGAGAAAAGCCCTGGAGAAGTATGTACATGCACAGTTTACTTTTATTTCTGTTCATCCTTGTTCATAACTTCTGTAACCATGCTGGCTATGTATACAAAATGCTTTTACTGTTTTCACCGTAACCTGGCTAGAAGCAGGGATGATTCCAAAGCATCTGGCAAATATCAAAGCACACCATCCAGAAAGGCACATGGACCTTTGCATCTGCAGGGTGAAGTTCTCCAAAACATTCTCCAGGATAGTTAAACCAGGGGTGAAAATTATTTCCGTTGAGCTGTAGAGGTGCTATTAGAAGCTAGTTTCTATGGCACGGGCTTTGCAGATCAGAGAAGCAGAGATCAGATCTCGTCCTGGTTGGTGTCAGGAAAATTGTGAGGGCTGTACCAGCTAAATGAACCCACAGCCTCCTGTTAACAAAGCCAACAGAGACTCCAGCAAGCAAACAAGAACATCCCAGCCATGTTTGACTTTATCAGTATAGAACTAAATATGGGGTCCCAGGTACACTGGCTTGTTTCATCATGCTTAGGTATTTGTATATTCGTGTTTACCTCAGTTGCTGTGTGAAAGTTGAGAACAAATTATTGTGGAGGTTTTGATTTTATGTTTTCTTCTGTTGTGATTCCACTAGTCCTGGTAAGTCAGCATTGATGATAAGACTAGAGAAAGAGTCCTGTGGTGGTCTGATCTTGGCTGTATACCAGGTGCCAACCCAGACACTCTCAATTGGCCTCCTCAACAGGACAGGAGGAGAAAATCTAATGAAAAGCTCATGGATTGAGTTAAGGACAGGGAGATCACTCGCCAATAATATTACAGGAAAACCAGACTTGACTTGGGGAAGATTAATTTGATTTACTGACAAACAAAACCAAAGTACTATAGCAAGAAATAAAACAAAACTAAAACCACCTTCCCCTCACCCTCCCACTTTCTTCCCAGGCTCAACTTCACTGGTAACTGTTCTACCTCCTCCATCATTCCCTGAGCAACACAGAGGGATGGGGAATGGGGGTTGTGGTCATTTGTTTCTGCTGCCTCTTTGTTCTCACAATATTCACTTGTTCCAGCACGGGGTCCCTCCCACAGGATATAGGCCTTCATGAACCACCCCATGGGTCCTTCCCATGGGCTGCAGTTCTTCACACACTGCTCCAGCATGGGTCCTTTCCGAGGGGTATAGTGCTTCAGGAAGGGACTGCTCCAACACGGGTTCCACATAGAATGTACCAGAAATCCTCCTTCTGCATGGGCTCCTCTCCATAGGCCACAGCTCCTGCCAAAGCCTGTGCCTGCATGGGCTGTCCGTGGGCTGCAGCTTTCTTCAGGGCACATTCACCTGCTCCAGTATGGGGTCCTCTGCAGGATGCAGTGTGGGTATCTGCTCTGACATGGTCCTCCTTGGGCTGCAGGGGAAACCCTGCTCAGTGCTGGGAGTACCTCCTCCCCTCCTTCTTCACTGACCTTGCTGCCTATGATGTTTCTCTCACAGTTCTCCCTAAAAGTTTTTATCTCATTTTCTCACTCCTCTCTCACACAGCTGCTGGACAGTTTTTTATAATTTCTTGAGTATGTTATCACAGAGGTGTGAGCAGCATCACTGATGGTCTCAGCTCTGGCCCACAGCAGGTCCATCTTGGAGCTGGCTGGAACTGGCTCTGTCCCACAAGGGTGCAACCCCATATCCCTTCTCACAGGCCCTACCCCTGCAGGTTCCCTGCAACCAGAACCTTGCCATGTAAACCCAATACAAGCACCAACAAAACTAAAACCTCCGAAGATTCTCTGGAGTATCAGAGCTGGATGTTCTTTAATCACCAAGCTTACTTGCCTGTGATTTATGAAGTCACAATTGAAGTATTAATACATTCAGACCTTTCATCAGTTTTAGGACAGGCTGCTGTTCATCTGATAACATATAGTACAAGTCAAATAGCTGTTCAGTAATCTTGATGTTTCAGCCATTCAGCCAAAAAGGGCAAACTGTACCAGTGTAGGTCTGGTAACAAATCACCCAGTTCAAGTAATGAACAACAAATAGTCAAGGTAAGCAAGTCACAAACAATTTCATAACCATTGAGGTACAATGCCTTAACAAGCACCATTTAAAATTTCTAGCTGTGTCAACTAAATGAGTCAATGATTGTTTAACAAGAGTGTGATTTGTTAATAACAATGGGTGATAAACACACTGTGTTTAGTGGTTCAGATTGCATAATCAGCTCAGCTCTTGGTCAGCCAACTTGGCAAATTCATAAGACACTTGAACCGCTTGCAATGTTTTCAGTGTTTTCTGCCTTGGCTGAATCAGAAGTATATGAAAATATTTTTCTGCCACTGTTTTGGTACTTCTGACAATAAGTGCCACCAAGAAATGAAGACCTAAAAAGACGTGCAGGTTGAAGACCGAATTACAGGAAAAGATAAATTTTGATTCCTCTCAACGGATGGTTAATGATGTAGTGTGAATAATTTAATCTGAATTATTATGCACATTTCAATAAGACTTATTTCCATATTCTAAATGTAAAACTCTTGCATCGTCCTTTAAAACATCCAGAGGACATCTAGAGGATCAGGTGATCTTACCTTGGCCATACACTTTTCTATTCTTTTTCTTGAATATATATCCAGCTTTTCTGTCCATAGTACAGTGTTTGTGATTAAACCAGCATTAGGATAGATGTTGACAAGATGATCTGCAGTGGCTGAGAGGTTAGAATTCAATAAAAGGCTTTTAATATCTTTCAGATGTCATGGGTTATCCTATTTTATGTGAACAGGGGAATCTGCAGTTTCAGTTTGGGTTGGTTTTTAGGTATTGTCTGTAAAAATACAGCTGCGCTAAAACCAGCATCTGGTTCTGCTTATGTACATTCAAACTACCCGAATATTCCTCACCAAAGCCCACAAATGGAAGCAAATAAATGCAGAGGGTAAGCTATAAAACTTAACCTATTAGGGTGGGGTTTTTTTTATTTTGTCAAACAAAATGAAGAATGTAAAATTTTGCTTAGAGTATATGGAGAAAACATAGCTCTGCAAACATTATTTGTTCCCTATATAAATGGAGATGTAGAAGCTTTAAAGAACTTTATCTGAGTTTTGCATTAAGCTGTCTGCTGAAGGAAAACTGCCTGCTGGACTGTATTAACAAGTGCAAAGCCAGTAAATAAGCAGAAGTGATTATTCCTACCAGCTCAGCTTTGCAGCCCTCCTCCAGCACCTTTATTTTAAACTCCAGCACTTTTATTTTAGGCCCCCAGTGCAAGAGAGACACTAAGAAACCACAGCAAACCCAGTGGAGGGCCACTACACCAAAGCCATGCCGTGCCAGGAGAGGCCAAGGGAGCTGGGTTTGCTTCACCCAAAGAGTAGAGGGCCAAGGAGGGACCTAACTGTTGTCTTCAGCTACCAAACAGTTGGTTACAGGGATGACTGAGACAGGTTCTTCTTAGAGGTGGACAGGGAAGTTAAAGGGCAATAGTCACACCTTTCCAACTAGGAAAAACAAATGAATTTTCACAGTGAAAATGGCTAGGCATGAAGAGGTTGCCCAGGAGTCTGTGCAGTCCATCCTCGACAATATTCAATATTCACCTGCACAAGGCCCTGAAAAAACCTCAGCTAACGTTGAAGATGGTCTTGCTTTGAGCAGACAGTTAGATTAGGAAACCTCCAGAAGTCCTTGCTAGCACAAGTTACTCTATGATCCCATGATTTCATTAGAAATCAAGATTGTAAAACATCTAATGTTATTTCAGGGCCTCAACAAACTTGAAGAAAAAAACTTCAAACTCGAAGTTGGGACTTTTTCTTATTGATCTTTCCTCTCAATCACAAGAGATGCCTCAGCAAAGCTTTCAAAACTCATTAGCATGATTTCATCTTCCCCTGAAAAAAAGTAATCAGGAAATTGAGAAAAAAAGACTGTTTGTTATTTGTGTTCTGGTTTTTTGTTGGCATTGGTTGTTTTTTTCTTTTGCATCACATCACATGATCAAGTTCCTATTTACAATCTTTTTAATGTTGTTTCCAGGACCTGGGACTTTTCCAGCAAAATACCAGGTATTGCAAAAGATCATAATAAAATAAAAGCAACACTGAACACTCTTTTTCTCAGTTCCCTATCTTTAACTGAAATTACAGTTCCTAATTCTTGAGAACATTAATGTGGGTAAAAATCGTTAAAGATTGCGATGGCTTCAGTTAGCTGTAGTAAGGAAAGTTTTTTTAGGAGTTACACATGAATACTGTGTTACTGGTTGCTATGAAGTACTTCTGAAAATAATAACCTTTAAAATAACTGATTTTTTCATCGTATGTACTTCCCATAAAAATACTGTTTTTCTGCACTGGTTGTGGAAAACTGCTGCTGATGTTGCTGACAGGTTCCACTTAAACAGATACATGTGCATAAATATTTAAATGTAACTGAGGAAATAATAACAAATACTTTTCCAGTGCCTAATATTGTGTTTTATATAATTTAATTTAAAAGAAATGTCAGACTTTCCCTTCCCATTTAGGCACCTTGAAGGTGCATCATACATAATTTATGAATTACATTTTACTTCCTGCCACTCTCCAAAAATGTTTTGAAAAGCTAGAATAAAGGCTGAATACGTCTTAGTAACTTTAGCATTACTTTGATATGGTAACTATCCCCCCCCTCCCAGATTAAACTATTCTCATTCCGGGGGGAGGTGGGGGGGTGGGAGGTGGGTGGGGCAAACAAACCCACAAAACAAAACAAAAAAACAAACCCATGAAAATTTAAAGTTAAAAATAAAAAAAAAAATGTGGCAGTTTAGGGGATGGATGAATACATAAATTTAGTAATGGCAGTTACTGCTTAGCAAAATGTGTGGTTGTAATTACTGCTTAATACTTTCTACATTCCAATTAGATGTGACTGAGTTCAAAAGGAATAATCAATATTTCAATGCACCTAAATTTTTTTCCCAATTTAAATACAATTTTTTAAAGAGTATTACTTCTACTCACCCTTCCCCCACTTCAATTTATGTCTTTTTTTAAGCAAATTTAATGTTAATAATCATGCCTCTTTATGGTTAGGTTTTATAGCATATACACCTTAAAAGCAAATCATTTGAGGTACAGAGTTTATATGAACTGGAATCTGTGGTGATGCCTCAACACTATTAGCTGTAAGACTAGAAACCAGCAGCTGTCACACACCACTAACCATTGGGCAATTGTCTCAGTCAACATACGATAACAAACACATGACCTACTAAAGAGGCTTTGCAAAATTACTTTCATTTCTATTTTTAGCACTCTGATACACTAGGATTTAATAGCAGGCATGTGACACCAGACAAATTCATGCCCTCTGTTCAGAACTTCACCATAACTACTCAGCGTACATGTGCAAAATTACCACTTGGTTTTCCTTTCCCTATGCCCTCTATTTCAAGGGTTCAGAAAGCTTATTCTAAAAGCTGCTGACCATGAATTGTTATGAGAAGCAATGTGTTTGATCCTATTCCCCCTCAGTTCAGACTGTGTCTCATTTTGGAATTTTCATTACTCTGCCCAGTATTATTCTGCAATATTTGTTAAAGAATTGCCTGAATCTGTGGCACTGCTCACAAGAAATTAGTCCAATTTCCACTATGTATCATGGCTGCCAGATGTAATAGATGTTCCTTCTTGTAACTCTGATACTTGCTTTGCCACACTGTCATACAGGTGTTAAATATAATATGAGACATCTGAAAAGAATATTTGTCAGCAAAGTACAGTAAATCATAAACTGTCCAAAGAATACTGGGGATTTTGTCATAAACGACAAAACCCGTAGCTGGTTGGGAGATTTTTTGAGTTGCACCAGAGCAGAGGATAGAAGAAAACTAGGGCAACACTGAGTGAAAAGTAATAGAATACTAATTTTAGGAAAAGAAAAAGAAACAGGAATAGCCAAAGGAGAGCTATGGCCTCCAAGGGAACAGAATGTGAAAAGCCCAAGGACTAAGGCTTGGGAAACAAATGCGAAGGAATAAAGAAGTTATGAAGAGCTATTAGTCCGCTGAAGAAGCGGGAGCAGAATTGAAGCCCCCATTACACAGGAGTTGTATGGATGCAGGAGCAGAGAGACCTTCCACCAAGATCAAACACAAAAAGAAAATATGCAGGAAGGGGAAGCTAGGACCGATTGCTAAGAACAAGTATAAATAAGCAGGCACCGTTAAAGTCAGAAAGGGCAACTAAAGGAGACTCCCATTAAAGGAGACAGGGCTAACAACAGACCTGAAGAAATTTGTTGTGGAAGCAGAAAGAAGATCAAGGGGAGCACTGTCTGAATATTCAGCAGGAGAGAAGGTTACTGGCAGAGAATACTGACAAAGCCAAAGGTCTAATGTCTTCTTTTATTAATATTCACTAGAAACAACTAATAACTGACATATACCAGGTAATACTCCAGACTACAATCACTAAGAGCGAATTAGAGACTAGATCATGTCCTTCAACAGATTATTATTTTTTTTAACTATGTGAGCCTGACAAACTAAGATGCAAAAAATAACTGGCCAAAGCAATTTCAGAACGGGTGAGTGATTAATTCTAAAAATTCTTGGACCAAAACACTGAAAAAGGACAATATTGTGCTCTTTTGTAAAAGTTGGGATGAAGGCATTGCAGGTCAATATTTCACTTACTATATTGTTGTATGTATTTCTAAAGAAAGTAACAGCAAGGTGATCAACAGTTGTTTGAGGTCCAGTCCTGTTGGGTATTCCTACTGATGACTGGCAGAACAGACAACAGGTTTATTACAGGTGCAGTGACACACACAGGCAGCTAACACCACCGCATTGGAGTAGGCAATGAGAAATCAAAACACCTGTGATAAACCATGGAAGAGCAGGGTACCATATGCAGACAAGAAGTGTCAACTGCATGGGGACAGGAGCTACCAGCTTGGGCAGCAGCACTGAAGAAAAGGATCTAAATGTCATTACACGGTACAGGTAGAACAAGAGTCGCCACCATGATGCTGCAAATTAAATACAAACTCCGAGCTGGAAGAACATAGCCCACCAGATGAGACACAGACCTTCTGCTCTATTTAGCACTGGCAGGGCCCCAGCACCATGTTCCATTTGGGGTGCTGCACTAGCTTTGTGTGAACAAAAGGAGTGCAGAGAAGAGCAGCCAGACACTCAGAGGACTAGAAAACATGAGTTGTGGGATCAAGCTGAAGGAAATGAGGTTGGTTGGGCTGTTGAAAAGAAGCTTCAGATCTGGTATATGCATCCCTTCAGCTACAGGAAAGAGTCTCAGGAAAGGAAGAGCATAACAGACTTATTTCTCTTTAGAAAACAGGACAAAAAGGTACCATGCTTTCACTGCCATGAAAATGCAGATAAAACCACTGTCTAATCCTAAAAACATTTAAGCACTGGAATACAGAACCTGCGCACACAGAAATCATCATCATCACCAGCCTTTAGGAAGAAGATTAAGGAAACATCTGTAAGGACTGGCAGAGATACAGAGGCAGAGTATTCACATTTTGGGGTCCATTCTTTCCTTACCTTCCAGTGGTCTGTAAGAGTTGCTGCCATAATGACCTGGTAAGTGCAAAAAACGTTGCGTGATTTCAGCACCTTTCTTACCTACCACCATTGTTCAGTCCTTTTGTCTTTTAAAACAACCGAGTTTTGAAAGTATTCCTGATGAAATGTTATTTTCTTAGAACATTCACTGGAAAGTAGAAGTTGGAAAACTGGGGGAGTAAATTCTATTCAGAAGCCAAATTAATAGTCCAGAGAGAAATCTGGCTGTAGAGAACATCCCATCTCAGGGAAGCAGCCACTTCCAGGCTTCTGACTCTGACACGAGCCACATCTCAGCTGTGTCAGTCACCATGGCCAGTTGTCAGTGGCTTCTTCTAGGAAATCAGCTAAAACACACCTGCTGACATGCATGGGCTAATGGTACCACGCAGCAAAGGTTCATCACACTGAAGGTGAAGTGATGGACACGTAAGGATCCATGTGTAAAAATCTCAGAGCCAAAATATGAATTTGAATTTCATCTTCTGTGGGCTGTCATGAACCTTATCAAACTGTCTTCCAGATGCAAGTGATCCTTCCAGGTGCCAGCTGCAGGACAAAGATCCCCAGATCCTTCCTGTAAAATGGATGTATGAAAAAAATCAATTATTTTGCATCATTATCATATTTAAATAATATTTTGTATTTCTATTATATTACAGGTGAGGATGTCTTTCTGATACCTGAAAGCCTATGGCACCTGATACCTGCCTGCTTTAAGAAATATTTTTTTTCACTGCTCATCAAGCTGTTAAGTACAAAATCTCTGCAATAAACTTTCTCATCTGCTTATCTGCCTCTAGTGAAAAATTCAAGTGAAAATTTAGCCAACATGACTCAACCATTTCCAAGCATAAGACAAACTACATTGTTTTGCTCATATTAAAAATCCTGGCAGTGCTGCTTTTGTAACATAGCTTTGCTTGTGTAAGACACAAATTTTGATTAAGGCTAGCCACTGACAGAGATGGCAGCAAAAGTCAGAAATAACTTGCTCGCATTTTTCCATGACTCCACACTGTGCTGCTTTCACAGAAGACACTGGTGAGAAATTCTCTTAAATATCTCAGGAAAATTAAAAAATGCTGTGATTTTAGGCCAGGCTCGTGCCCTTCAGTGAGGCCACACTGTTTCCAGTGGCCTTTAAGGTCAGGTGGATACATAGAAATAAATGAACATCAAGAGATGAAGCTGCTGTCAGCCCTGCCTTTTGCCTTGCTCCTCTGAGAGATGGTGCTATGCCTGAGGATGTCCAAGCTCTTCATGAATCACACAAGGCTCCAACATGGTCAATGAAAAAGAGCTGAAATTATTGTCAGTAGAGATAGACCAGAAGCAAATGCAGCTGATCTGTCCCTTAGAGGATGTGGGGAAATGGTTTGGTGTTTGTCACCAAGCTGTTTGTGGTGCTGAAGAGGTGAACAGCAGATACAGGAGCACAGCAGAATCTTGCTTGTAACCTCAGCATTGCTGACTGCTACCTTGGCCCTTCAGTGGTTACCAGTAGCTGGCATCTAGGAAGGCTCCTCCTGCCCTAAGTTGTGTCCAGGGCTCATCAGCTTCTTTTAAAAGTGTTGTACTGGAATTGCTTCTCAAGGTAGGACCCCTGACTGGCACATTCAGTTAGGAGATGTTTAATCTTCTATACCTGAAAGATCATAAAAAGACCATTTTTATATTTAGTTTCTGGAGGAAAAATCAGAACAAAGTTTAAATTGGAGCAAAGCTTGTTATTTTCCACTTCAGAGGGATCTCTCCATGTTATAACAATTGAAATAGGGTGGGGAGCATCTATAGAAAGTAGTAATTCAATTGCAACTAACATGTATTTTTTTCCTGAAAAAAATGTTGTAAAGAAAAAGATTTTTATTATAAGCATGTAGTTCCCACTGGTATTCTGCTAAACAATCTCACTTTGTCTTGGGATGTCCTGTTTTGGATGTCATATCAACATGCCATTATACAATGATCCATTTATAACAATACCTTGGGTTGTAAGATGTACCCAGATGTCACATGACTCACTATCACACTGTTTCAAAACAACAAAATAGAAAAATAAAGTTGACTTTCCTGGAGAAGATAACTGAAAATAACTGTGTTTCACAAAAGCTTAACTTATTTAACTCCACCTTTAAGAAACTGCAGGAATTCTTGGTGAGATGGTGTTTTATTATTAACATTTCAGGCAGGAGATCAAGCAAACCAAGACAGTTCTCTGGAGTAACCAAGCATCTCTTTTCCTGTTCCTTGTTCACGTTGACTACATCCCATCTTTATTTTTGGTCATTTCAAATACACAATTTAGGTCATGTAGTTGCAACCCCATTCTTCCGTGGGGGATGACATGGAACAATTCTCTCAGCATTTCCACTCCACCGAGCATCTGGGAGCAAGATGCACATGTTTTTTCTCACTAACAGGGTTTATTTCCACAGCACATTCTCTTTGCATGATGTGGGCATGTAGGATTTTTAAAAAAATGGGAAAGAAATAAAGATTTTATCTTTTATCAAGCTGTAAATAACAAGAAACTTCAGTCGGATTTTCCTTTGTGCTTACATGTACAGTCTTCTTCTTTACTTTGTAAATTTAAATTGTGTCACTGCGTTCTGAAAAAAAGTAAAATTATAATAGAGTATTTATATAGATGAATCTGTCCAGTTAAGAAAAAGAGCCAGCCTGAACTTCACTATCCTCTAGAGCACAAAACCAGGAACAAACACTCCTCTGATTGCATAGTGTTCTCTGTAACATCTAATTTCATTTTCATTAGTGGTGCAGTTTGCCAGAATTGTACCCTGCTAAGGAAGTCATCCTCTCAGGTTTACAAATAGCTGCAGTTCCCTGAACACAGCAGTGCTGCATAGTTATCATCACAGGGAAACAATCCTCATGCATAATACCAGAAATAAAAGGTAGGGCTGAAGGCTAAATGAGCTAGACATTTTACTGTTATTTGGTTCAATGAAATGTAAGTTCCTAATTCTTGTGAACTTCTGATATTTCCAGACATTTGATGTGTCAGTTTATTTGCTTTATCACAGTATTTTTCAAGTTGACAACTAAGTGAGAATTTTACAATGTATGATCAAATTTTAGCAGATACTTTGTGAGTTGGCTGCATCAGCTTTTCTTTCTTTTTCCCCCTGATGAGCATCTGTTTTGCAAGTTTCTTGAACCTAGACGCACACTGAGCAAATATGATCATTTATAGCTCTATGCTTGGTGTAGTTCTGTTAAGATTTGTACAAATTTTTTGATTCATATAACACAGGTAATATTGAGAAGGTAAATTTCAATAAGTGGAAAGAGCCAAGGCAAAAAACTTGTTTTCTGAAACAGCCTCTTTATTTGTGATTTTGTTTTTTACCCATGTGTTATTACTAGGGTTGCCCTCAGAGCACAACAGGGGTTTTGATTCCTATGTATAACTCACTGAAGTCATTAAAGGACTTTCTTTTCTTTGCCCTCAGTAAACTGTGATCCAGGCTGTTCATGAAGTAAATTCCTGCCCATTTCATCTCACCTGTCCAAAGGGTTTCCCACACTTTTGAAGAATTTTACTAGACACATTGAATTTTTGGTGTAAATCAAAGTGATTTTTACTTTGCGGCCTCCACCAGCTGGCTTGGTAAATCCCTTTCTAAATGAAAAATACAGACATTAAGTACAGGGCCAGAGTTTTCATCTGTAAAAAAATCCAATCTCTCAACCCCATGGTGTTGGGGTGGGTAAATAAAGTAGTGAGCCTGCTACTGGGAAAAAGAGCAAGCACTCCTCTCTTCTCGTTTTCATTCACTAATCACATAGAGCACAGTTCCAAGAATAGTGTTGCTTTAGGATAAACATAATTTGCAATTATTACATATATTACTGAGGGAACCAAGTAAGCACACAATCACCGATACAAGCTGCATTCAAATCTGTCCTCCACACACAAATTATCAGGCTGTGGGCGCTATCTGATTGGAAATAGAACTTAGGGAAGGTTATTTTTGAGCTCAAGCCTGAAACTTTACTTTGAAAAACCCTAGGTAGCGTATGAAAAACACTATTTACAAGTAGGTCTTGGTGTGTTTAGTTTCATTTTCAGTAACCAGTGTAACTCCATCTGCTAGGAACCAGTACACATTCTGTCACGGGAACTACTGAGTCAAAACATTTGCGTCTTTAATGGGGCTTTTGGCAAGCATAGCATAGATGCTGTTGTGAAGGTTGATACAAATAAAACTAATAGTTTATTTCATGCTTTACAAATAGAAATCAATGCTTAGTACAAAAAATAATGCAGTTTACGCACGGTAAAAATATTTACAGAGATAAATCAGCTAATAGGTGCATTATACTTATGTTCATTCTATCTATGTTGATAAACTATGAACTAAAAGGCAGCTGGCTGACAACTACACATAACACTCTGAAGCAGATCCATTTTTAAAAGGTTAATGAAATCGATGCAAAGCTGGGCATCTTGCAATCTGAATTTCCTGACTTGGAGAGGGTGGGATATCTAAGTCTTGCACACGTGACAGCTTTATATTAGAATTTGAAACTTTCTACATCTTTCAAGTTAAATATATTTGACCTATTTCTAGCAGCTGATTGGCTCCAAGTACAAGTTTCTTATTTCAACTGCAACCTCAGAAGACATAT
Organism: Falco rusticolus; assembly: GCF_015220075.1. Classification (NCBI taxonomy): domain Eukaryota; kingdom Metazoa; phylum Chordata; class Aves; order Falconiformes; family Falconidae; genus Falco; species Falco rusticolus. The sequence goes on along the minus strand of NC_051210.1, from coordinate 69,569,095 downwards.
CATAAAAGCACTTTTAAATATTGGAAATTCCTGACTTAAAGGATTATTTGTAATGTCTCTTCCACAGAGGAAGATGAGATATTTTGTGAGATAAAGATATGCCTGTCTGTTAGCAAACAGGACAGTACACAGCCAGTCTCCCACAGCAACCCATTTCAATACACTGTGCTGAACCAAAGCTAATGTTCGTAATAGCTGACAGTAGGTTTTGAATGTCCTGAAGTGAATAATTTGAATACAATCCTTTTTCCATTCAAATACAGTCTGCTGAGATTTATTCAGCATTTATATGAATCAATTGAGAAGAACTGACTCCATGCAAAGTTCTTAGAGAGAAGAAAGGACATGGCAAAAGGATGTGGAATTAATGCATTTAAGGGATCCCATTACTGTTTTGTGCTTTAGCTTTCCCACTACTTTCACACTCAGGTGATACTGCAGTGGGGCAGGGACTGGAAGAGCTCAGACCACACATGAGAGCCATGGGCCCTCTCCACATGCCCCCTTACTCCTCAGCGCCCAGCCCCTGAAGCCCCTGCTCTCCAGCAAGGGGGACCAGGCAAGCATCATCCTGTGCCAGGACATGGGGCTGCTCATGTGGACTCCATGGTGCAACAGGGAAAGTCTAACATGAATTCAAACACAGCAATAAGTATGTTTCCGGAAGGAATATTTGGGTTGTGTGGCTCTCAGCCCATGTTACCTAATACCATGATAGGTTCGCTGAAGCCCTGAACCAATACTACAGAAGTTGATAAGAGTTTGTCCTCCACATCAGTTGGAAGAAAATATAACCTTAATTCCTTTTTAAGATGGCACACCTCATGGCTTGTTGCCACTGATTGCTTCAGGCTGAATTTTTGTTCCTGTGCGTGGTTTTAGGTGGAAATAAAATCATGGCTGTTAGATCTGCAAGGATAATTACCTCCTGATATATTTTATTTCAGATACTTTTCAAAAAACTTATTGATAATTGAAATTGCATATAAATAGGAGAAAATTCAAGTTATTATCTTAAAGAGCACAGTAAAGCCACTAAATAGAGGTTCCTTGATAAGTCCATGAGATGTTGGAAGGTGAGGACCTCGGACTACCGAGGCTCTGAAATAACGGAAGAGCTCCATTTCATTGATTAAATGACCTGTTTAAGTTCAGGACAATGTTTTATGGGACTGATGAAACTTACTCATGATAGTCTTGATATAATTTCTGTAAAGTGAAAAGAAACAGGATATAAGGAGTTCATTTGAAGTCCCCAAAGTTCACCATGATGAAATGGCTAGACAGGGTTATCCACATGTTGTGAAAATACGTGTGTATTTTATGTCAATGTGTGATGAAGCAAGATGCTCCTGCAAATCAGTTGTTGTTCTTTCTTTGTGTTATAAAAACAGCTTCAGGCCTAACACCCACCATACCAGCAACTGGACAATGACTAATAAAGCAAATCTGGTTCACTTTCCAAGGATTTTCTCAGGGTCATATGAGTAGCTTGAAATACTTGAACCGTTCAAGTTAGGAAAATGAAGAGTAAAAATAAAAATTTGTAACACTGGGGTGATAGCATTCAATTGTTCTTCATGCCCACTAGGCATAGGAAAAGAATTTGATTTAACATGTTTTGTAAAAAAGAGCTGCTTTCAAAAATAATTTTTTAACAATAAGAAGAGTCTAGCACTGGAAAAAGCTACCTACAATTTTTGGAGAAAGTCCTTCATTTGAGGACTGTAAGACAGACATCTGTTATAGATGGCTTCAATATAGTCGATCCTCTTCCAAGCAAGAGGGTGTCTTCAGCAGATCTCTTGAGATCCCTTCCAGCCATGCATGCCCAAGACGCTTGGGAAACCATGTGTAGATAAATTGAGCAGCTTCAGAAAAAGGATGAATGTCTAAAGTATTTGTGCAGTGACTCATGATCATGCGAGATAAGCATCTGAATGGTTATTTACTATTGTTCTATTTGTCATTCAGATTATTTTGTTACTGGAGAGCTGGTACAAACTCATAGGTTTCAGCTGCCTGACATTTTCTATTAGACAAGATTTTTTTTGTGCTGTCATTGAAACGCAATTCAGTTATTTGCAAAATAATTCCCGTATCTACAGGCAAAAGCCCATAAACTAGAGAAGTCCCTTTATTGATGCATGAAATTTCATTCTGGGTAACCCAGGCTATAAATTGGGAAGAGTGGGTTGTACCTCAACAAAAAGATGTTATCCACCTTCATAAATATATTTCCCAACAAGTAGCAATGACATAAAATACCCTAAAGAGTTAGGTCCACACTAGACTGCGAGATACCTGAAAGTTGCCAGGGAAGATGCAGCTGGAAAGAAGAAAATCAAGAATGTTAAATCTGTTTGTTTCTGTGTTTGTGTGTAAAGGAGAATTCACACATGTGAATATTAGGTTTACAGGTAAATATATATATGTATGTGTACACACACACACACACACACACACACCACCCCCACACACACACCCCACACACTCTCTGCCCGTGAAGTTGCAGCTACATTTCATTCTCCTACACACCTACATAGTATTAATTTTCTAAAGATCTGTCTGATTTATTTAGCAAACTGATACAAAGATAACAGATATCGGCAAGCCATTTCAACATTCAAAATAATCTTCTAGAAAGGAGTTATATCAGATTAAAATGTATTACCTTCATATAGTCATACCAAGAAAAAATAAATTCAGAGATCATGGGAAATTAATATTAAAGGCTTACAAAATCATCTAACGGTATATCATGATTACAGTTGCTCTTTTCACAATATTTTTTCAACTCCTGACTTCATTCTAGCAGTATTATTACTCATCTGATTTTTTGCTGTATTGTGAAACTCAGTTCCTGGTGTGGAACAGAGTTCCTGACAGCTACCACCTTTGTTTCTTTTGTGAGCGTTGTTATCTAAACCACCTTTATGCCTACCACTATACAACAGCAAAGTCTAGAAAAGGACAATCTCTCAGATAAACAGCTAGGACTGGTTAAAGTCTATTCAGCAAACACAATATCCCATGCTATCTTTTCCATTGTGTTTGATTTAAGACTATTTATGAGGTTTTTCAAGACTATTTTACCAATTTCAAATACTTTACATGTATGTAGTCATATACTGGCCACAGTATTTTGCAAGCTTATCGGTAGAATAATGGTATAAGTCTTAGCAGTGACAGCAATAGAGGGTAGCGGTAAGAGCTGCACAATGAAAAGAGTAATATCAAATGAACACATTTGCTCCCACTGAAGACTTATATTTTAAACCTAACTAAATACTAAACATGTTGCAGCTTAAGGTAACTTTTTGTGCCTTAAGTTTATACTTGAGGAAGAGCTCTCCAAGTTCACCTGCAATAATATCAAATCACCTGAAGTAAACAAAAGATAAAGGGCCTAATCCTGCCTTACCTTAAAGTGGACATAAAGTCTTCAGGAGTCTTTTTTCTTTAACTTAGTGAGTTTAGGTAGATAGAAGAGGCTGAGTTGAGTTCTGCAGTAATACCTGTCAAACTGAATGCGATTTACAGATTTGGTTCATTATGGCCTGTCTGAACCAATATTCACAGCGGTGGGTTTATTTCCTTAAAAAAAAAAAAAGGAAATATTTTGAAAAAATTCAAGCTTAGCTCACTGCCAGGTTTCAAGGGAAGATAAATAGCCTAACTAAGAGGAAGGGTCCCTTTGGGTGGCTGGAAATTGCAGACAGTGAAACTGGAAAAGGAAAAGCCGTTCACAGACTGTTTATAAAAAACATGAAAAAGAGCTCTGTAAATGGTCTAAGCACTATTCCAGTTGCAACATCAGTGTTTGGGGGGAAATCATGCCTGCAGGATGCAAATCAGCCACAGAAAAATGTGGGATTTGCTCACAGCAAATTAAAACCAGATCAATTGATTATCAGGGGACAGCATTCATACTTACACTATGCTGAAGGGAAGTGCCATAGAAGTTGCTCTGTTTCTCACGGTATGTACAATAGAAGTCCAAATCAGGGCCCAAGTGTGAGCTCAGCGAGATGCTCAGATCACTGCAACCTCTAATGATGCAGATAAAATTAGAGATATGTTCCTACATGTTTGTTTCATCTAGAAAGACTCATCTGCACACCACAGTGGCTTAGCCCAATGAATTACTCCCCACCAAAGATGTGAGAGGTAGGGACATGCCACTGCCACAGCTGCACAGTCAGAAGCACTGGAGCAGAGAGGCTAATGATACCTGAACAGCCTCTCTACCATCTCAGTCACTTTGTTCCTGTCTATTCATCTTCATAACCACATGATCACCCTGACTCCTAGTGTTACAGAGGACTGGCAGCAGCACAGCTTCTGCGCTCTCCTCAGCCTTCTCACCATGACGGGCATGTTTACACCTCAGCACCTGGTCTTAAAACAATCAGACTCTTTCTAATCATCCCCAGAGAGCCTTATGACCAGTCATAAAGGTGAAGAATAATGCCTTGGAGAGCTTACAGATACATGGGAAGCAGACAAGCTGCGGGGAACCAGAGAGCATGACCTTGCTGCTGCAGGGACTATCAGCTATTTTCTCCCCACAGAAGCAGGAAGGGCTGTGACAGCTTCAGGACTAGACCATGCTATAGATAAGGACCCTCTGTTGACCATGGGGAAGCTGACACTGTCTCCCCCAGGACCCCTCTGGCATCAAACCCAGCAATCTGGGCTTGGCCAGAATGGGAAGGAGAATTAGTCCCATTTGTTTGGCTCTGCACAATGTTAGAATAAATAGTTGCTCAGCTTTCGAGCCGAAGCGCAGATGTGCATCTGCCAGTTTGTTATACAGATTTGTTTCTCTTTTCTTGTTGTGAATACAAACCAAAACCTCCAGAAAGGAAGAATCAAGACTGTCCGCAAAAAAAGTTATCCGTGACCTTCCTGGTACACTGACTGATCTCTGAAAAACAAACAGCTTTATGAGCAGCAGCAGCACGGATGAAACCTGATTCCCTACACCTTTGTGTCCCAGGGTTGCTTGGTAATGCCCTGGTTCCAGCTCTTCTCCATAGCCTGTATTTACATTCATTTTGCCTCCTGGTGCAAGGCACAGGCTGTAACATGGTGAGGCTGGAGCCAGGCAGTACTCCTCACAGCTAGGAAAGCTCTGCAGGCTGCACAGGGCTGGGTACATGGGGTTTAAATTTCACCTCCGTCAGATGTGGCTGAACCTGCCCAATGGTTAAATAGTCATTGGAAGTGACAACAGCAGCAGCACATCACACATGAACTGAATTGTCCTAGGAAATGGGGTACACTCTCATGAGCTGCTGCAACCCGTCTTCCTCTGAAGCACATCTCGCTTTTATGTTAACATTGTGTGACAGTGTTTTAACCACCCCTAAGGATGTCTCTAAGGATGATCCCTAAGGATGAGACCCAGGAGTGTCACGAATTCCCATAGCCATGTCACATGATTTTGTACAGGAGCATTTTGTATTGGAAAACTCAACTTTCCTTTAACCTATACTCATACAGAAGACTGAAGTTTACTGACTATTGGCATTGAAATCATTATTTTATATGAAAACGTCCAAAACACAAAATATTGTGGATAGTTCTACATTTTGTCCTTCAGGAAGAATAATTTAATGTTTACCAACACCAGTTAGACTTGAATACAGTAATTACATAATTCAGAGAAAGTTGGTATGATTATGGGAACAAGAGAAATCTTCACTCTAAATCCCTGGTTGAAATTTGGCTCAGTGCCTGTTTATGTTGAGTCAAGTCTGCTCAGGCAAGTGATGCAGTATTTCTGGGATTGTTTAGGAAGAAAACTGTGGTAGCAGATCCATTATTTTCTTTTAAAATCTGTAAATACGGGCTTGATAAGTGTAGGGTATCCCCTTGCAGCTGACATCCAGGTGATGTCAGGAGCAACATCAGAGGTTAAACACACACGAGTCTAATGTCTCGCTCCTATAGCAGGAAAACGTATGCTGCTGCTTTTCTACATCCATTCTGTGACTAAAAGGATTTGATTCTTTAGGCCTGAGTCACAGTGTTTTCTAATGCAGTGAGAAAAAAACCCTCATGTTTATACCCCCTCAGACATCATATTCTTTAGAGGGAACTGTCAGGTAGAAAGGTCAGTAAGGAAGCAAGTCAGACAGCCACTAAGGATGCTCTGGCAATTTCACAGTTAAATATCCCATAACCAGAGATTATCAGAAATACAGACATGGATATAGATCTGTGCCATGGGAAGAGGAAGAAAAATTATCTTGCTCACCTTACCATCACCTTTTTGTGTGCAGTGCCATTCTACTTCCTTCTTGCTCCTCACCACTCGCTTCTTCTCTTTCTCAGGTTAAATCCCTCAGTTCATTCAGTTGTACCTTGTCCCCCATCATTCTCATTGCTGACCTTCACACTGCTTTCAGTAAGTCTCAATCTCCCTTACCTGTGACACCTAGTAATCCAGCTGAGGCCTTAACCATGCTGGGTAGAGCACAAGTACAGCCCACACCTTGCTTTATGCAGCCCAGTCCAGTGCTTATCTTTTCACAGGAACATAATATTGATGTTCTTGCTTAGTTCAGGATCCACCACAGCTCCTAGGTGTAAGAAATGCAATCTCAATAGCTGGCCTCATCCTCTATTTGTGCAATTGATTGTTTAAACCTATATTTTGCATTTTTACTCACAGTTCTGAATCCTGATTTTTATGACTATATATCCATTTTTTCAAGTTCAATTTGGATTCTAGCCCTGTCATCCTGTGATCTGACTATTTCTCACTTCTGTTCAAAAGCTTGTGAGAAAATCTTTAAGCAGACACAGAATGAATAAAAAAATCCAGAATTGTACTAAGGGGAGTCTTGGAAACCTAACCACTGTAATTAAAAACTCCGTGAGCCTTATTTTACTTTAATTTTTGTCAGAGATTTGAATGGCATTGTACAGCATAGAACAGAAAGTGCAAGTTGGACAGCTAGGTACAATATTGTCTATAATGAAAATGAATGAAAAAAAATGCCCAATTTCTTGATGGTACAAAGCTGATGTGTTTAGGAAAGAAGCTATATGTAGAACAAATATTTTCTAAATTAAGCTTGGTTCATTAGTTCCAGGATGTTTGTTGAACAAGGCAGCTGGATAAAACATGATTACTCAAATCATAATCTGGCACTGTTTTCTAAATCAATATAGAGAAATATGTTCTTACACTTTAACAGTTGCTGCTTAGCTAAGTGGCAAGTGAAAAATCACCATTTCCATGTACTATCAAACAGAAATCTATACTGGACTTCTGAAGAAACAGGTCAGTGGATTTAGTACTAAACTGGACAACAAAGACACCTGATTTCTTCCACTGGCTGATTTCAAATGACTCAACTAAATCTATTTTAGAAGCATCCTGATTTGGAGGAGCTTAATATTTAGATCTCTGTCATGCGAGTACTCTGAGTACAATCTTAGAGGTACTAAGCTGCTGTGAAAATATAGTAGTTATTGTGGATATTTAGCTGGTTTGGAAGTTAGAAGGGTCACCAACAGAACCCTGAGACTCAAGCACTCAATATAATAAGATGCTTCACATTTTTGTACAAAAGTGACTTACTGTAAATCGCACAGGAATAGCTAAACTTTGGCACTTTGAAAATTCTGGCCTTAATTCCTCTCATATATCTTACCTTTAAAATAAAAATAATGGACAAATTCTGATAACAACATCAAATACTCCCATAGTTGTCAGATGTGACTCTACAAACAAATCCAAGGTCAAAGGGGGAGCTCGTTCTTCAAAAATCTGTTCTTCAAATAATTCTGTTCACAAGTACAGAGGTAGCAGCTGAAAAAAAGCAAGTAAACTGCAGAAGATTTTTTCCTGGAAAATGTAGTTGATATTTTGTGTGTAGGATCCCATTACAGTTTCACAGAACTTTTGTGACTTTCTACAACAGGAAAACTTCTTATCACAAAGAAAAGAAACTGCATATCAGCTGGGAAACTTAGGTACTTTTGTAGCTGTAGAGTACCATCCCGTAAATTTCTGTCTTTAGCTGTTAGTCTGTGTTGCCTAGCAGGCAATTGTTTCCAGCTTTCCTAAGTTATTTTGGTACATGCTGTTTGCCCTCCAGTTCATAAAATGCTAAAGGTTCATGCAGTGTACTTGCTCTGATTTTCCAAACATTCCACTCTGTTTCCACATGATTATGACAAAATATACTTCATAAGCAAAATAGTAAGAAACACCACAAGGGAGAATATGCATCAAAGTGGAAAGACACAACAGACCTTTATAATTAGCACATTCATTGTGCCTCATCTCTGTAGCCAGCCACCAACTGTGTGGCACCTGCTCTGCAGTCACCAGGAGATCCACAAAAAACAGGCATATTGCTTGGCACCTTCTTTGAAAATGTCCCTGAGACTGTTTCCTGTCTGAAAGAACTAGTGTTAAAATTAAGTTTTCACCTTCCTCTTCTGCAGCTATCTTGATTAACGTTTTCCACCAGCAGAATGTACACTAGGTTTAAAACCTTGTTTTACACACACATGAACACATGAAGTTGTCTCTCCCTCTCTCACCTCAGTATTTTCCTACTCATCAGTTTGTGTAAGAGGTGGCCATTTTTGTTCATTTCTGGTCATTCAAAATGAGATGCATTCAAAATGGCTCAGCATCACTGGGGAGACATGGTCTGGGCAGCTGCTGAAGCTCCCGTTACAGTCAAAGGAGAGAGGTGGATATCTCTTGTGAACAATTTGGAACACCCTTAGAGACACATGTAAAGTCTTTGGGGTATATCACTCTCCTGACAGCATCCCTTTTCTGCATCCATTGCAAGACAATCTTTGGACAATGAGAAATAAATATGATGAACTCTGCATGGGTTGCCATGGAATTACCCCCATGCACAGGTTTTCTACTGCCAGGATACTTTAAAGGAAAGTATGAGACTGAAATTATGATAACCTTTAATACAGAACAGCTAAACCAGCTTCATATATTAGTAGTTCATACACATACAACATCGTCACCTGTGAATATACATTCTTCCTACTCACCAAGCAGTGTATCCCATCATGATGTACAATAGCAGCTGAAAATGTTCATGGAATAGTTTGCAGGAAAACATGGGGTATAATCACATTCTGTTTTTATTATTTTTGTAGAAAATAGCTGCTGCCATTTTGAAGTGTAGGGATAAATTTCAGATCTTTGTTCAAAATATGAGTTTATTTCCATTTCCCTCCTCCCAAAAATCACAGAGACAATAATTCTGTCTAGGCCCTGATTAAGTGTCCACACTGGATTGAAGGCATTGACGTATCTAACTTGCATGGGAAGCAAAAAGGAGTCTGCATGAAAAGAATCTTTTTGGTGAGGAAGAATGGAAAGCTGACTGCCTCATTTTGCAGAGGCTCCATCCATCAATATGCATTTTGAAAAATTAGATTTATAGAGTCTGGTTTGATTGTTGAAACTGGAGAATATGTTGAAAGACAAGCTTCTTGCTCAACAGATAGACTCTTACATAGCTGTTCCGATCAACAGTCATCAACAAGATTAGTTTTCACTGCTCTTCAGTAATCTCCAAATTAGTAACTTGACTCTATGTTGTATAGGATAAAGGAGACATGGTAAGGAATACTAATATCAAGATGTTTCTTCCATGCACCACTGACTAAATTTCAGTCATTTCCACCAGATGTAGACTATATCTGCAATTTATTTATACAGGAGATGTTTCTTTCTGGTGGTTTTTGCAAGATTAAGAATTTTCAAATCCTGGAGGAAACTAATGGTGTTCAGAGTATGGTGTTAGGATAAGGAAAAGGTATTAAGATAAGAGTGTTTTCCTACTTGTAAATGTGAAATCGAGGTAGCCTACAGATAACAGGACTTACTACACTATTTTACAGTATATTTTCAAGATATTATTCTTCATGTTGAACAGCATATACACTAACTTTTTTACATGATACTTTGTCATCTGGAACTGTGTTCTCATCCTTTGGAGTTTTGTCCTTCTGCCCTTCTATGATTTACAGAAAACAGACCTCTAAGAGCAAAGCAAGGCAAAAACTTCTGATATCCCTTGTTTACTGGTACTTATAAATAAGAATGGTGTTAGTCATACAGCCATTTAGGGACTTTATCTAGGGCTTGTGAACATATCATACAAATCAAAACTTTACGCTGACATTTGGTTCAAGATCAGATTACGTTATATGTCCTCTATTACATTATAAATTTTTACATTATATATTCATTATACACACTTTTTTGAAAAAAGAACAGCTTCAAACGTTTTTATTTACTTATAGCCAGATTAGCACATAAGGGAACAGATCATCCAGTGGATATAAGGCCACTGGGAGACCATGAGCTTTTCACGTAGGCTTAACACCTTCTGCAAAAAAATCCTTTATGTACTACAAGGTTAACACTTTCTGCAAAAAACTCCCTTATACACTCAAAAAGCCCAGTCATATATAAACCTCTTTGTATAGAAATCTAACAAAAAAGGGGTGTGTGGGGGGGAGTTTTTGTGTGTGCGTGCATGCACATGTAGTTTCCAGTAACTGAGTGCTGCAAGGTGAACACCTTTAAGCTCAGTGGGAGGCAGAGGCCGACTCTCCCACACCCGCCACTGAAGCAATAACCTGCTCATTCACACACCCACGCATGGGCAGACCTGGCGCAAGGCCTGGGCAGCTATTCCAGAAGCACTCAAGTCAGCGGATAGAAAGAAGGATTCTGGCACTAATTCCCCTAGGATGGCTGTATCCTCGGCAATGACTTCATTTATGACCTCTTAAAATCAGTTAAAGAGACAAATTAACTTGGCAATCAAATCCTTCTCTGATGGCAAGTAGAAAAGAGACAAGTCAGTGCAGACAAGTTCAGTTCATCTGTCTACCTGTCATTTTTCCTGCACATTTGTGCAAACTTTGTATTTCTGCCATATCCTGATGCGAGAATAAAAGCCCGAGGCCTAGGCAGCAGCCCCTGGGGTATGATTCATAGAATCATGGAATAGTTCAGGTTGGAAAGCACTTGTAAAGGCCATCTAGTCCAACCCCCTGCAATCAGCAGGGACATCTTCAACCAGATCAGGTTGCTCAAAGCGCCCTATAACCTGGCCTTGAATGGTTCCAGGGATGGGGCAACTACTGCCTCCCTGGGCTACCTGCTCCACTGTTTCACCACCCTCATTGTAAAAAATTCCTTTCTTGTACCTAGTCTAAATCTACCCTCTTTTAACACCTAAGACTTCTGTCAGCTATGCACTTCTAAAGCAAAGGGAGGCTTGAATGTGAGTCACCATGCCAGGCCTGCCCACGCGCGGGTTGCTCGATAGCCCGGCAGCCAGTCTGACTGGCTTTCCAGCTCTGTTGTGCCCAGCTGTGCAAAAGAAGTGCAACATGGCTAGAAACCTGATGTCAAGTTTTCAACACTTCTGCTTTGCTGTTCATTTAAGAATTTCCTAGCCATGCCAGCAGAGCTGATGCTTAGATATCCTTTTAAATATTTCAAAGTTCAATGTTTAAAAGCATTAGGTGGATTACCACCCAGTACAATGAGGGCATCTAGGACTGAATGTTTGGGTAGGCCCTTACTTCTTGGTAAGGAATGACCAAACCTCCCATATTACAGTAAAATGTCACAAATACCTGAATGTATGCAACATGTGATATTTTGGGTGGATCTCTAATACCTGCTAATAAACGTTTTTAAACCAGGTAATCTCACAGACCCAGAGCAGATGCATCTGAAGATCAACTGGTCAGGCAAGTGTCTATACATGTCCGCAATGCTGCCACAAAGCCTTTGTGCATTTGCTTTGTTTGAAGACTATCCACAGCTACGCTGTATAGATTATTTTGCTAACATAGTGACGAAGAGCACATTTCATTTGCCTTTTGATCAGCTAACTTCCTTGCTCTTTGGAGACCACAAATGACACTGAAAGGAAGAAGACAGTGAATTCCTTCTACAGCTACTATGAGCATAGTCATAATATTTACAGTGTATTTCCTTTGCACCATTCTTATTTTTTTCACTGGGAGTCCACATCAAAAGAAAGAAAATAAGAACACATTCTACAGCCCTGAAGTCAACAACCTTCCATTCCTCAAATCAGCACTTAATTGAAACATGCATGTCTGGCTTACAGCTCAATCAAACGTCATTGTTCAGTGTTTTTGCCTTTTCAACTGACACCACAAAAGTTGGTGCACCTCTGTCAGAGAGCTCTGTTTAATTAAGCCACGACAGGAAAAGCCGTCTACAAGTGCAATGCTTAATGAAACTATGAGCATGAAAATTGTATTCTTTCACACACCTTAGAGATCAGCTATGATGTAGCTTCTTACCACAGTACCACAAACATTTTATACATTATTTTTACTTCTCCAGTAAGTATGATACCACAATAGCAAGTGTCCTTTAGGGGGACTTCAGAAAAAGGCTTTAGAAGAAAAAGAAAATTATAAAAGCAGGAAGATGTTCACTAAAAGACCATCAACAAAAACTTGCCACACAGTTGAAATTTATCTTGTGCCTTCCTGGAAAGGCAGCACTTTTCCAGGTGCTGTCTCACACTCCTCTACTACACAAGCTAAGACTTTACCAGAACTACTGCTGATCCAGAGCTGAATTTTGAACATCTTAGGCCTGAGGCGTTGCAATTCTGGAGGGAAAGACAGACTGACATGAGTTGCAGGAGCTGTCTGAAGCTGTTCAAGGGGTTGGAACTCCTGCAACTGTCCTGCAGCGGGTAGCCTGGAAGAAAGAGTGCAGGTGAGACTGTGAAAAGAAGGACGATTAATATCCTTCATTGCTTGGCAATAGCATTTTTCTCAAAGGGCTTTTATTCTGTGTCCACAGCAGAAAATACTCAAACCAGAAACTGCCAGAGACACAAGAAGGGTTTGCAGAACTGAACTTGTGGGACTGTGGCAAAAAGGAGAAATAAGCCAGAAGGAGAAAGTGACAACACATGGAAATGCAATAAATATGGTGAAAAAGATCCACTGGGGGAGGAGAACACGCTCAGCCACCAGGTCTTTTGGTTTAACTATACCAAGTCTCACTGAAGATGTCTGAGATTCCCATGGACTTCACATCACAGTAAGAGAGTAGCCAATTAAAGAGTGTATTAGCTGATCATTTGCTAACTGTCCCACCTTTCTGAACCACAATTTGAGCTCAGGTTATCTGTAAAAGGGAATACCAGCAGATGTCTTCTTTTTTCACCCTCCTGTACATACCTTTCAACTATATGCAAGCCCAACACCTTAAGTTTCTGGTAATTAAAAGGGAGTTTTTCCTTGCCTTAACCTTCATAGTAGAAGAACCAAAAAGCTTTTCTATTTCAGCAAAGATGCAAGAAAGTGCAAGGTGCACATGAAATCTAGATAACCAAACACTATTTGCTATTCAAATGTGCCAACAATTCTGTACCACTGTCACACATGTATTTGCATATTACCAAAAATCTCAACACATCCTTATTACGTTTGCATAATTCCCAACTGTTATGGTATCTGGCATTTCATTCGGTTGAGTTTTATCTTCAGAAACTTCTCAAAGGTCCCTGCTCCACGGTAATTAAAATGAATCCCAGACAGTTGTCAGATCCACGCTTCAAGTCAGTGTACAAGAACAGGGGAAGAAAGCAGATAAAGACCCAAAAGCTTATGTTCTAAGCAGAATGGCAGATATTCAGGCAAAATGAGGTCTGGCTGCAAAAGATTTTTCAAGACAGAGTTGCATGAGATGCATCAGATCAAACTTTGGGGTCTTTGGAAAAGAAAACACAATTCCATGCATTTCAGCAAGGTGGAGTAACACTGTATTTTTTTAAAACAAGAAATTTCCCTTGTAGTTTAGCTTCCTGAAGTGCCTGAGTGACAAAGTTAATGCTATAAAAATACAGGAAGTGGTTAGACTTTGAGAGCCTTCGCTTTACAGCACACAACATACTGCAACTGAAACTAGTATTTTACTTAGGAACCTACTGTTATTTTCTGCAAAACTTACTGGTCCAAAGCAAGGTTACACAGGTCTACAGCCTGTCTCCATTAAGACCTGCCTGTGCCTCACCTTGTTGATTGTTTTTTTTTCCTAAGAAGCCATTGCCACTGTAAAGCAGAATTTCATCATCAAAAACAAAGCTGCAATTTTATCATAATAAAAACAGACAGAAACACATAAGGTTTTGGCTCCTCAGAAAATGATAACTTCATGAACTATATTATAAATTAGGGGTAACAAAGTCATTTTTTTCCCTAATATCATTAAAAGAGCACCCTAGTCTTCAATATTCTTCCTCTATTCTGTTTACAGCATTGATATTTTTCCTTTAACTCCAAGATCAATCTTATGACATCAACACATCAGAAGTCAATGAAATTACAATTATAAATGCATTTTCAGTTGTATTAAAAGGGATTAATAGTTTGAATTTGGGCTTTAGATATGTATACACTTAAATAATATGCTGTTTCATATCTGTATGAAGTCAGTGAGCATATCCTAGTATTCAGTAACTCTGGAAAAAAAGTCAATTAATTTACAGGGATTTAGATAATGAACTTCAGATTGAAAACTTCAGGTGCAAAACCTTTTCTTATTAAAGCAGTGAAATGTTTGTTTCATTTTAAGCACATTTAAAATGAGTGCATAAAGTATAACACAAAGAACAGTATCTAAGGGTTGTACTTCATTATGCATATTCAGAATCCACAACCAGAAATAGTCTAACCCTATAACAAAGATATTGGCTGTGGTACCAGAGTCCCTTAAAGATAATTTACAGTAATGTAACTTCAGTGGAGTTACTGAAGATTTATTCCAGTGTAACTCAGAGGTAGGATGCAGCACTAATGAAAATAAAAATCCATAGACTGAAACAGTTCAGTAATGCTGTGACTGGGCTTCTGCAAAGCCTTTAGTAAGTGCTCGTTCCCTCTGCAGTGCTTTCCCTTTCCACCTGCCCCCATGCATCCCTCCCTCATTTCCCTGTTCCCACTCTAAAGCCAAGGAGAAGAAGAAGACTCCACATGAGTGCTGTAAGGACACGGGGAGCAGTAGCCTCTCTTAATGTAATCGTGGCTATTGCTCACGCTGCCTCAAAGTTTGACATTGCAGACCCCACTTTCCCACAGTACTTCCATCCTGTAGATAAAGTGCAGCCTAAATTATAAAATACAATACAAATCATAAATGACAATACATAGAAGGGAACATAAAGGCATTAGTAATTAACAGCTGTTAGCTTAACTAAAGGTATTGATGCAAATGTCCATTGAGGACCTTCAATCAAATTTGTTCAGGCACTCTTGCTTTTAGTCTGGTAATATTAATTTATTCTTTTGTCTAAAACAAACTCCTTAGTCTGTTACTAATTTACAATAGTATATGTTAATGACTATAGGCACTGTACAAGAAAGGTGGATTAATGTTGTCTCAGGAATATTAAAATTGACATGTTACAATAAATGTGCAAGTCTGAAGATTTGTATGTGCCATATCAGCAGATAGTTGAAGGAATTTTTTCCTTAATATGTTATAGCATATGAATTTGAAGTAAGACTTTTCTCATCCAGTTCTTTGGAAATTTCTGCAGTGCATTATTGACCTTTTAGCTTAACAGAAACCAAGTTCTCAATCACAAATGAGAATAAAGTCCAGCTCCAGACTCTTTTAAACACTAGCTAAAGAGATATCGACTCGTGTCTACACCAAATGTACATTTCCAAATGATGAATAGCACTGACGTCAATCCCAGCATAAGGACATGTAGCCTGCACAGCAATCTTTCTATTTGATCTTTCCCACTGACTTCATACAATACTGATTGCAAGGATCACTTTACCCTGTGCCAGCTAAAAATAGTAAAAATGAAATCCATATTTGCTACAAACTTGCAAGGACTGTCACTTTTAGAAGATCACATGCCTTTCTTGATTGTCAGCATACCAAAAAAAAGCCAAGCTTTCTTCTAAATCTTTTTAACATAGATAAAGCTGGGGACAGTTGAATGAAAATGCTCACAGCTGTAGTATACTGTGTAGGCATGAAAACCTCTTTTTATTGTAGGTCCTGAGTTGGGACATCTAGAATTTGTAAACACCCCTTGTTTTTACCTTAAGTCCCATTTTACACCCAAAAATGTATAAATGTTTGTGCAGTTCAGGAACGTTCATGCAGCTCTTCTTACAACTATGTCCATGTATTGAGGCAATGCTTTTTATGTGGGGCTATTATTTATACTTGAAGTACTTAGAATCAGACAATTTACCAGAACTCTTGAGATATGCAGAAACTTTACCTTTATCTTTGGCTTTTGATGCTGAAGATGTATGTAGGAGTGTGCAGTTCTTTAGCAGCATGGCAAGGACATGGCAGTACTGTGAGACCTTCTTGTCTCCATGCACCTGCTTTCATGGAAATGATTATTTATCAGGGGGATTTTTTTCACCTGAACTGCAGTTCTTTCTTAACTACATCCGACCTGTATGCAAATGTAGCCACGGGAAATGGGTGGATGCATAGGGAGCCCTTTTCCAATGAGGCAATGCAGTCACATGCCCAGTTAAAAACTCCCTCTTATGCTAAAGGCACAATCACCTGTGAGGCACCTACTTGTGAAACACTAGGGAAAAGGCTTACTAGCTCACAGGGGTTCAGCATGAGATAGTAAGCCTGCTATGGTGGAGGAACCTCTTTCTCAACTGCAAAGCTATGCCTCTGTAAAGTAAGAAAATAAGGAGGTAGAAGAGACCATACAGGAGGATGTATGCCTTGCAGTCCAGCAATTGGTGTTTTCTCCACTGTGAGGGGAATCCTGGTCTTTCTCCCTGCTCTCAGGCTATTCAGGGATCATGCAAAAGCACCTCAATGAATACTAGAGCCCCAGGATCTTCCCTGCTTCCCTTCCTTCTCCTAAGGGCTGTGAGACCCTGTATCAGAGCACTCAGACCCTGTGCTTCACCAGACCAAGGGTGGCTTTTCTGGGAAGAAATTACATTTTCACATCGATTTGAACATTGATTCCCTCTTCTAAATGTTCAGCTACACTAACTGGCACATTTATGTGTTTTCTCTGTTGTGTTGCATAACAAGCACTCAAATCTTTAACCTTTAACTTCAGTTCTTCACTAGAATATCCTCTTCTATCCCACCAGTCAGCCCGGTGAGAAAGTTACTCTGCATACATGATTTGGTTATAAAATAAACCTGAATATTATTCCTTACTGAGGGACTCTACTCCACAGTACTATTTAAAAGTGGAGGTGCTGTTATTTCTAAACTGTTGTTTCCTAATATGAAAAGTTGGCCTAAGTACAGCTTAAAAGCTTTTGTCATTCTTCTAATAACTTGGTTTCAGTACTAAAAACTATCCCTCTGGTATTACAATGGGCTCAACCAGTGTGACAAGTTCCTGTGCAGGTTCATGGAACTTGTAATTCTTGTTTCTTTTCCTGGGTATGCTCAGCCACACTTTCCCTGGTCCCTGAGGGATTCAAGGAGTTTGCACCTCTTTGAGTCATCAGTAAGTAATGGTGGTGATCTCTGGAGAGCTAAATCTTGCCACTCACTGCCACTGTGCTGGCATTAAGGTCTGGGAGTGAAAGAGTTAACCTGATGGATGGCATGTCCTTGGGGATCCAATCTCAGAGCATATGAGACACTGACATGGTATTTGGCTATTCTTGCTCTTCTTCATTCCACTCCCAAATTTCAAAGTCAGAGCAACTCAGAATCTCAAAACAAAGTGATCCATTTTACTTTAAAACAACAGACAAATTCTCATGAACAGATAGAGTAAAGTTGAAGTGCAGAGCTTGCTGTTTGAGGATGGCCAGCATGCCAGGTGGGATGTTTTTGATTGTAACATCATTTTCTAGATTAACATGTGTCAACATCCCAGACATTCATATGTCAGGGTAGTGAGAACATATTGCCGGTTCTTATGCCATAGTTTTTGATGGATTTTTGCACAAAAATTGACATAAATCCGCCCCATTTTGGCAGTGAGTTTTTTCAGGGCCATGAAAACAATGCTGGCTGTTGGCAGCTGAAAGTGAAGCAGATGCCTAAACATAGATTTAGGGACCTAACTGAAACATCCCTCTACATAATTTTGGCCACATTGCTTAAAGTGCTTCTGGACAAAGATTTATGTATAAAAGTTTAGGTGTTTATTGTTGTTGTTACAGAAACAAGACTGTTGCCTTCTCCTGCTGTGCTACATAAATCTGATTTAATAGGTTATGCAGTAGGATACATGATCAAATCTGTTTTATTGAAACAGGATTCACCCCATGTTAAATGTTGAAAACACATTAGACCATATTGCCATACCCATGAAGGTAGCAGAATAAAAAGGTCTGAAAATGGTGTCACATTTTTTGATTTGTTTTAAATAGATGGGGGGGGGTTATTTCTGGCTGATGTAAATGTTTATCATTATCTAAAATGCCTATTATGATTCATTATCTTCCATAAGCCTGACACAGAAATTGTTTGGTCAAGACAGCTGTCATGTAATTAATTCCTGAAATGAATTAAGATTCATGAAAAAAAGAAAAAAAAAAAGAAAAAAAAAAAAGAAAAAAAAGCTACCTCATCTGTTTTATGGATAAGAAGTAATAGGGGGGAAAACGCGAAGCATAAGGAGCCAGAGCTAGAAACAGTGACAACCAACTTTCAGCTTCATCCATTACCTTTGTGCTTAGCAAGAACAGCTGAGATTTCAAATCATTTTTTAAATCCGTGTAAGATGGAATTTTTCAAAAAACGTTGGCAGAGAGAAGATGCTCTGGTGGTTCAGACACTGTCTGCAATGCTGGAAGGCCCAGACCAGAGATCCTTTTTGACCTCATCCAGAGCAGGTGGTTTCACCTACAGGATTTCAAGCTACACATCAGCAGTGGCCTGCAGATAAGGAAGATCTGAAGTTACTCTCCTTTTCCACCATGAGATAAAACTACAGAAATTACACAGAAATTTTTTACAGTAACACTTGTCCAACTTTACTGTGGAAAAGAATGGAAAAGAAATAAAATAAATGAATACAGGAGACATTCAGACACAAAATTATTACAAAATTGCAGTAAATTCATCCCAAAGAAAGGGAAAGTGGAATTCTCTTAAATCACTTAACAGGCAGAATAATATTTTTGTGTGCATGTTTTGAGCTAAATTTTGAACCTAAAACAATTGTACATAAACTAAGAGGTGAGTGGTCCTCCCTAAATACACAGTAATAAAGGCAGTCCTGTTCTCAGCTTCATATTGTTAATGGTAAAGTTTTCAAATCCCTATATATGTTTTTATCATCAGCATTGTTATTTTTATTATTAATATCAGGCTGTGTATGTCATTCTCATGACTTCTGAGGCCAACATAAGTGACAGAAATTGGCAAGAAGAGTTTTATTTTGGGAAAAGTAATAATATTTTTTCTTTTAAACCTTAACTGTTGCTGTCTTTCAAGTTGATCTCTAGCTATTCCTTGAAAATGAAATTGCTGTCATTTACTTTCCAGCATACAAAACAGAAGTGTCTTACAGTACTGAAATTTAGCTGAAAGCAGATTGATTTTGAATAATCAAAATGTATGTCATCTACTATAATGACACTGCATTTTTAGTGTCACACTATATATATTTGTATTTAAAACAAGCAGATGAACAACTTCTTCATTCCTACATGGTTCTGTAATATGCTGTATTTAGTATGCCCTAAAAAGCACTAGTAGACACAGAAAATAAAGCATGTGTGCTGTACTGATTCCTGGTAATTTTAATTGAAATATTGTCTGTATCTGAAAAACTAGAATACATATATCCATGTATAGAGCAAGGCTACAGAGCAATAGAATTTCAGCAAAAGTCAACAGCACATTGAGAACAGATAAATTAATGAGGTATAAAACTGAAGACTTCTTGGATACTGCTCACCATTAGTAATTACCCATTCGGATGCCTTCAGAAACAGCAACATAGAAGAAGCATCCAGACTTTTACAACTAGTATTATTCTTGTGTTTGAATAAACATTTCCTTTTCTAACCACAGTCCATTCATTTATTTGCTTGTGTTCTTATTTCCTTTGGAATCTCTAACTGTTATGGAAAAATCCACAGCCAGAAGGGAGACATGAGGAAAAAATGACAAAGTTTCCACATAGAGCTCTGTCACTGGTATGGCATGTTGCAAACCTGTGGGTCTCCCTGGATCCACCGCTGTCAGCAGTGCCAGTACTATCTGCGGTATTTCTAGCATACTGATCAGTATCTCAGCACCAAAGGAAATATTTTTAGAGAGAAAAGTAGAGTAAAAATGAGCTCTAACATCAACTTCTTTGCAGCTGAGCCCTAAAATTTAGAGACCTTTTCTCCCTCTTTCACTAATCTGATGTATCTCCTTCTCTTCCAGTCTTCACTGAAAGTCTTTGGTACTAAGTTTATGGTGGAAAGAAACTGAATTTGCCATTAGCTCTGGAAAGAGGCAGTTTAAGATTTGTCCAAACCTCCCTGGCAGAGATGCACTAGAAAGCCCTTCTTGGGAGTTCCTTGGCTAATGCAGGGTAGGAGGTTTCTTCCCAAGGGAGTTCACCTCACCCCCATCACATTTTATAAACTCATCTCAAATACTTGCAAAGACTTAATGTCTTCTAAAATGCTAATAATAATGTGGACTTTATATCTACATGTATATATGTGTTTGTGTGTTTTATATGTTTTCTCATAAGAAATAAAAACTGCTTCCACCAGTTTTCTCAAAACAATCTTCATCTTTTTCCCATGCATCACATCCTAAAAACAGCACAGTGTGCTGAACAATTACCTCACTCAGAAAAGTTCTCAAGGAGATAATAGAAATGCTTTTAATGCAATTTGGCTTCCCAAAGGATATTTCTACATGGATAGATGGTTTCTGAGGCAGGCTGGCCTTGAAACAAGATGCCTCGGAAGCATCTAGAAAAGATGCTCCCCCCTAGACTGAGCTCCATTACGCTGTCTCCTGCTCCTTACATATGGAATTCAGAGCATCATAGTCCAAGTAAATTTTTTTTGGACAAATCTTCACTATTCTTTCAGCAAACTATTGTTTTACAAGGCAACAAGTCTCTTTGCAAATGTCTTGTGGAAGTTTTAGTCTTGATACCAGTTTATTAGTGTTGCTCCAAAAACTATGATTACCATAATGCACTGAAAAAGGTAGCACTGTTAAGAAAATTTTTTATTAGGACATCCAATGTGATTTTCAAAATGTCAGGATCAAAGCTCATGCAGAAAGACAGATATCTAATCATGAGTCATCTTAGAAGAACTGTGTTAAAATACTTGTACCTTACAATGCTTTAGCCCTTATGTAGATCACCCAGAAGCACATCACAAATTTCATTTGATGGATAGCTGAGATTCTGGTGGAGGACATGTGAGGGTGGTATCTCCACTATGATCTGAAGTGCAAAAGGCAGGTCACAGACAGAGGTATTTGCTAGAGCAGAAAAACACTCCTCATTGAAAAGGAAATTTGAAGGTTTTTGGGAGTTTCTTATATGCCTAGTTAGAGTGAGTATTTTTATATTCTCAGTGCTAAACCTGTAGGGAGTATTCCTCCAAGTCCAGATGGTAGCAGAGGAGAAAGCTGTGATGCATCATTCTGCAGGAGTAGACTCACTCATTTCCTAGGCTCCTGTGGGCATTTTCACCCAACAAACCCTTTGCTGGTGCAGGACTAGGGACATTGGCTTGGCAATTATCCTTCCTGCTCTCCTCCTTTTGCAAACTGCTCTGCTGTGACTTTTGGAGGTTAGTACTAAAGGTCTTGACTTGTTAAAATGCTTCAGAAAATGCTTTATGAATAATGGGCTGCAGAAGGCTGTGACGCACAAGAAACTTTTCCAACGTCTGCATGCAAGGCCCAAACCCTTTCGCTGCTGAGGCCACTTCTAGTCCAATGTTGCTATTGCAGCTGGGACACTCTTAAACAAAGGCTTGTTCTCATCTGCGCTAAATGCTGGCTAGCATTAATGTCTTGTTAGTTGAAATAAGTTAGTTTTGCAATTCCAGACCTTTCGGCTATGTAGATAAGTTCCCGGTGGCTGGAGGAGGCAGCGGTATGTTCTGAGGTCTGCAGTCCCTAGAAGATGGCACACTTCAGAAAGTGGCATGCTTGCTCTGAAGGAAACACAATGATGTTGATCTCAGTTTGTGTATCTTTGCCCTTTGACTCCAAACTTCCCTTTTTATTCACTGTTTATGACTATCGGAAATCTTCATTGTCTTGCTCTGTAAAGAACAATTTATGCAGTCAACAGAAAGACCTGTTGTTCAGGAGTTAGTGACAGTGTTTCTTGCAACTGCCAGAACAACACATACTACCCACAGAAGTTTTATTACTAGTAAGACAAAAGCACAACAGTCCCATCAAACAGATGGATCAAGCACAACCCATTTTAAATGAGAGCATGTAAACCAGGAAATCTGGGATTTTTACAAGGTAAAGCCATAAGTGAATTTAGTAGAAAAAAAACATGTCAAAGTCTTACAAAACATAAACATGCCCGTGAATTCCAGGATAGACTTTGATCTCAGCTGACATCATCAGTATGTTTGTCATTGAATGACTTCAAGAAAAAGCAAATATCCCACTTGTCTTTGTACTATGTACCATTATATCTGGTAATGGTGCTTTAATGCAATGCATGGGTTTTTTCCTTCTGAGAGCTGTAACAGTTAATTAGGCCTTTGGACTTGGAATACTTAAAGAACTTTCCAAATACCAGTTAGTACCATCATATTCATAAAGTTGGGGAAATCTGTGGGTCAGGAAAGTGATGCCAGAAGAGGAGTAAATTTTAATTTTTATTCTCCCATGTGGGTTGTTTCCCTGCACTTATTTCACATTGACTCTTATTTGCCATCTGTATTAAAATGAGCAGAGACAAGTGATTGGAATTTACACCCAGGGTGATTCACAGCTTCTTGTCACATGAAGAGAGAAGTATACACTGAGGAAGAAGAAATAAGGTTTTTCCACTTTACAACATTTCAAAGCTGTTGTTAAAAATGCAGGCACCTGGGTTTTAACTACTTTTCTAGAAGTTTAGCACACCAAAAAAAGTGAAAATCTGGATTATAAATAATAAATCTGTGAAATGTTCTTCACAAAAGAACATCAGAAATCCCTTCTTAGCCCCTCAAAGATTAACAGGAGCTTTTAAATGAAATTCACAGGTTACAGTAGTTCTGGACAACTAGAACATCTCCACAGAAATTTTGGGGAATGCAAGAAAAGTCAGGTTAAAACTTAATTCTTTCCAATGTACAGTTGTTATTGTAATGGGAAAATGTGGTTTTAAATAGTGTCTCAATGCAAATAATTTTTTTCTCCATTGCTTGGATTACACACAACATTTCTGGTAGATGGCTTCAGGCAGCAGCACCTATGTCAGAAGTACATGAACAGCCAGACATTTACAAGTAAATACTGAACAGCATGTTCAAAGGCTTCCTTTTTAAACAAGGTCACATGCAAAGCATTTTAGAATAGGTGTCTGTATTAAAATTTTGAGTTAAAGCTACCCTTTGCATATTCTTGTGAGATACTCTTGCAGATAGACAATATCAAAGTGAAAAGCACTTTCCTGCCCCCTACTATGTTTAACTCCAATACAAAACATTTCTGTTAGGGTTCCTAAAATGGCAACTGTTCTGAGGGGTGTCTTATATCCAAGTCTAGAAAAGAAATCAGCAGAAGAAAACAGTCCAAATTATAAACCTTTCCTGAATTAAACGTGGATGCATTTATCTTTATGTATATTTGGATATACCCTTAAAACTGATTTAACTTATTTATTCATGCGTGTGAAAGATCAGACTGTCAGCAAAGGATACTTAACTAGCAAAGTCTTATTTTATAACAAATTTTCCCTGATGACCACAAAACAAAAAGCTGGAAATTACAGAATACATACAGAATATGTCAGAACGGTTGTTGAACAGTTAAGAATTAACAGAGTTCATCAGGTTTCAGGTATGATGAATGAATTAAAGGTCTGACATTTTGCAGTTCAGAATCAGTGTCAGAAACTTCCACAGATTACCTTCTATCAGCTTACTTCAGGGCCAACTTGTGATGAAAACAGTACAGAAAATTGTGTTTATTATTTTACCCTCAGCAACTGTAAGAAACCATTTGTCAAACTTCAGAGGAATCTGCAGGAGACAGCAGCACAGTACGTCAGCTTTCACAGCAGCTGGCAGAAGCCAGGATATTCATCTGCTGCAAAAGCAGTTTTACTGAAATCCTACAAGTTGCTACAAACAAGTTTGATTACAATATGAAGCCACTGTGAGGTCAGTCATAATCGACAGCAAGCCCTGCCTGTTACTAAGTCAAGGTAAATAGCAATAAACTATGTCTATATTAGGCTTAATTTGAGGTTAGTTAAGCAAGTTAATCTTTCTCTAACCTCACTCCACAGTCCGAAAATAGACTAACACCAAAAGTCTTTCGAAAACTTTTACAGGATTGTGACATACAAGCCAGTAATTTCACCTGGCTAGTATTCATATGCAAAAACTGTTCTTATTGCATGACAGCTAGTTACAATTTTAAAAAAAAAAAAAAAAAAAAAAAAAAAAAAACCAAAAAAAAACCCCAAAACAGAACCGAAATTTTAACATCTTAATTTTTTTTGTTATGCCTTGCAGCTACCTTTTAGTCAAACTTCAGTTTACAAAAACATTTTAAAAGAAATTTTAAAAACAATTTTAAATGCTAGAATAGAACAAAAGAACAACATTGCATGTATTCTTTGTCTCATCTGGCTCCCGCAGCTTACAAAAGTTTTCCAAGGCCTATGCTTTCTAGACTTGACTTAATAACCCTAAATATTTCAGGGTTGTCAACACTTCACTGGTGACTTATCTTGTCCATCTTGAATATCATGAAATTCCTTAAGGGTTACTGAAGTGCCACGCCAAGTCTTTCTGCTACTACCCTGTTCTGCCAGGACAGCCTTTGCAGTCTGACAGTAAGCAGCTTTATCATTTTGGGGAGTACATGTTGCCAACATTGAAGTCATCCTAAAGGTAAATCAAACTGAAAACCCCAAAGAATGAAGAAATGATTAATACCCAAAAGCTTCTGTATAAGAAAAGGACACATATGAAAGTAATGTCTTTACTGAAAATAGATCTGCCTTACTAACAGCTTCTAATAGGAATTGCAGCTTTTGTTGAAAAGTTATAGCAATAGAAGACTGGTGAATATGTTGAGCAATAAAATATAAATATTGCTATTGACAATGTCCTATTTGTGTGTCTCAAAAAATCCAAGCAGTCATTTCTTCAAAGACAGGAATGAAAAGTAATATAAAGAGATCCCCTCAACAAGAAAGGCCTATACCTTTCCCTCGGCAGTTTTTATCTCTCTACTACTGTTTACAATATTTTTATATTATAAAGAGCCTAGAGGCATCAGATTAAATCCCTTGGCATCCACTGGCAATTCAGGACAGAATAAAGTACAGCTCCCACCTTGAGGACCTGTCAATCTAAACAGACAAGATAGACACAGGCTAGGCAAAAAGAGAGATTATTATTGGCAGGTTAAGGAGAAAGACTATATAAACATTTTTAGACCCTAAAACTTAATGATAAATACCCTTCTTGGATTTGTAAATGCATATCTGGTATAAATATTACATGTCCACAAAATCATGACCACAGGTGACTTGGCCAAAGTTACAGAGAATGTCTATAGCAGAACCAGTTGTGGAACCTTGATTTTTACTGTACCAGTCAGCCTGAATAATTTCAGTGCCTTACTTTTTTCTGACACTGCTGTCCAGCAACCACAAATTGTGTATTTGTATCACAGTGATGTGGGTAAGTCCCATCTAGACAATATCTTCAAAGGAGCTTGCATCTTCCCCGTGCCCCATCCCTAGTCAGGGTCACAGCACCCTAACAATTCAGTTTCTTTTTTACAAAAAGTTTGAAGTCTCTCTGGGTGCTTTGATCTCCTGAAAATCTGGGTCAAGTTTTGACTATGAGACATACTGAAGATCTAGTCTTTCACAATAAGACAACTACCCTAGCAAATAAGGGAGTTTAAGAGAGGTATTATGTTCACAGAGTGACTAGGAAGGAAGTTGTGGGGACTGAAAAGGAGTGGTGCAGGATGCAAACCAGGAATAAGACAGTTCATGAGCATTTCATTTGTACTTTGCTCTGGTTATAGACATGAGGATAAACTAATTCAAGGCTGAAAGCTAAAGGATGGGCAAGAAAGCCAGCACCTTGGGTTTTGAAAGGTTTCAAAAACTACAATTATACTTGAAATCTGCATTTTCCAAGGGAGGACTTAAAGATGTTTTTATTTAATAAGCATAACTGGTATAATATACAGAATAATATAGAATTTAACCCAAAGTAATCTTTTACAGGATATTTTACACCTGTAAATTCAGAAAGACAGTACGTGTGGGTATTTTCCTATTGTATTTCTATTTTATTGTATTTCAAGAGACTCTCTGAACTTGTGTATAAGCTTGTTAAGGAAGGAAAACTATCTGAACTGGTTTACTTCATGGTTATATTTATCTCTTAACATTAACTCAGTCTCCCCCTCAACCTGCATAGTAGGATCTCCAGTAGCCTCAAGCGACAAAGCCTGCTACTCTGGTTTTCAAAGGTCAAACTGAAGGATTTTGCTATTTGTTTTAACACAGGCCTTCCAACTCAGGCATTTAGGGAATGATGCTCAGAGGTCTTTCAGCAAACCTTCCACACCTTGGGAAGGGCTAGTGGTGGAAAATAATGCTAATAAGATTTCTGTGCATGCTCAAGGCAGCAAAAACAGAGGTGCTATATATAAAACCAACACGGAACAAAATGTTAGTGTGACAGAGGTGGAATTTAGGTACCTACACCCTACTGCAGTCCCAGTAAACCTCTGTTCTTCTGAAACAACAGCATAAATTGGTGCATGTAGTGTATGTAGAAAACCCCTGGTGGAACTGTCCCACACCAAACAGGGTAGGTAAGGACCGTGCAGGCATGCAGTGATCCCACAGTGGAGGAGGCAGGTAGTAACAGTCTGGCAATAATCCTAGCAACTCGGAGTCTGCAGCTGCCCTTCTGCCAGACTTTCCAGTCCAGCAATGAAGCAGCATAAGCCACTGGCAGGTTGCTATTTTTTGCAATGACCTTTCCTTGCCTGTTCCAAAGGAATATTGAATGCCCACCTTTGAGCTTGGGGTTTCCCACTCAGGCACAGAGAATTAGAAGCCAGACCTTGCGGCTCATGCATTTTGATCACTGTAATCTCATCTGGGATCAAGCTTTACACACAGAATGGGCAAGATCAGACCTACCTACAACTGCCCAAGTATTCCTTTAGGCAGCATTTGTGCATGCACTTCCAAGAAAGCATCCAGGCAGTGTCCTTCCCAGCACCAACTGGAAGCATTTCTAGCTCACCAGGCAGCAAAATGAAGTACCAAAACACATGAAAAGCACTGTCTTTCCTGGGGCTGGGTGTCTAACACTCTCCTAAACTCTGTCATGAGCAATGATCCAGACAGGGAAGTGCCAGAAGCTGTTTATTACAGGGCCTTGTGACTGGAGAGAAATCCATATATTACCAACCTTCAGAAAAAAATTAGCAAAACTCCTTCCATGCTCAAGATCCTGAGTAGATGAGAGGGCCTCAAAACCACTTCTGGTTTCAATACTATAGTTCCAAAGAGAAGATCAAGTGTAGAATCACACCTGAACTTAGGTATTAATTGGCAGCTGTCTGCGGTCAGTGTTTATGGATCATGCTTCAAAGGCATCCGAGGCAAATGCTAGTCTTCAAAGCCTCCCTTATAAACATTGTCTACTCTTTCAGTCTTGCAGTGCTTAAACTGAGCATCAGAAGGAGATGGTCTTCTAATATCTTGCTCACTGTTTCTGCAGTCTTGATCCCTAGGTCATTGGTTGCCCTCGTAGTTATGCAGCACTACAGTGGACCCACCAAAAATTGTTTACAAGCCACACCAATTGCTTGTAAATTCTGAAAAGTACTGTACCCAGGAATCTCTGGGAGAACACATTGCTACCGTCACATAACAGGACTCTGCAGGAAAGGTAAGAGACTATAGCCAGATTTCAAGGAGTACAGATTTGCTGGAAAATGACACATTTGAGTAAGGCCACTGCAGGAGGTCTGAAGCAAGACACATTGAGACAGCTTAGGCATCCAAATTTAAGAAGCAATCAGAAAATATTTTGCCATATAAATAAGACTAGAGGAGAACTCAAGGGCGTTGAACCTGTATTTCTGCAGTTCCATGCAGAAAAGCCACTACAGGCTCTGAAATCTATTTTGCCATATTGCCAAATAGCCCTTTTTCCAGTAAAGCTAATTAGCTTGAATCCAGCATGATGCAGAATTGGCTGTACTTCCCAGTTATTGGACTAGCCTCTTTTCCTGCTCTCTTATAAGTCCTTGTACTGGGTTGTATCAAAGGGTTTGCATAGCCAGAGAATCCTCTTCTCTTTCAGGCAAGGCCTCTGCTACAATAACCTTGATGCCTTCAGAGAAGCTGCCAACAGATAAGGATGAGACCATTACATGACTCATGTATGAACCATCCCACAATCACCTTATAAAGCAAGAAGATTAAGGATAGAAACCCTATGACTCCATGAATCCAGTTCTGGTAGGTACTTCCAAATATCCTTGTTTGTTGTGCTGCTGACTGTTCTTCCTACATGCCACATCCATCCCACACTGTGCTGTCAGGACATTAATATTTATTTATTTTTTTACCACCACTTAAATGTTAATGGTGTAAGCCAGGCATGGTGTCAGTATGTATTGTGCCCAATTGACATCCTTCTGCCAGTACACGTACACACACCTGCAAGTGTGCATGCTGTTCTAGGGTGTGGGATGATGCTGAAGATGGTATTACAAGGGAAGACCAAGTACTAGTAGAAATGAAACAAACAAAAAAAACAACAAAAAGAGCTGAGTCACCAGCTAATATCTTCATGCAGTTTTCCCTTATTCTGAGACTCTCAAGTAAAAAGAGAATATTTACCTAAAAAAAAAAACCCAAAAGCCAAACAAACAAACAAAGAAAAAACAACAACAACAAAAAACCCTGAACCCAATTCTTCACAATACTTTATTCTTACTTACTGCTGTACTATCAACAGGGATTTTCTTTTAAATAAAAGATGGCCTCCAAAACTTTTACAATTCATTTAAGCTCAAAACTTTTACAATTCATTTAAGCTCAATATGGTAGATACATAATAAACAACAATCCAAGCACAATGTACAGTGAAAGCCTTCAATGCCAAAAAAAACCCCTGAGGAATAACTGAAACATTAACTTCATATTTACGACCCAAGAACACTCTCTCTCTCTCTCTCTCTCTCTCTCTCTCTCTCTCTCTCACACACACACACACACACACACACACACACACACACAGAGTATGCCCTCACGCTTAACACTTTCTATGGCTGTCTCTCAGCAGCTTGTGGGGTTTGGGGACACTGTTCTCAGGCACCTGGCTGTTCCCACACAATGCAGGAAGCGTGAGCACATAAGCACAGCTCCATCCAGAATATCACTGTAGGAGCCAGATGCTGAAGAAGTTAGATACTTTGGCATTAAACCTGTGGGTAGTTCAATTTCATACTGGATCTAACCCAAAATTCTCAGATGGCCTAAAAGAACTTAGCGCAATTAAAGCCAGAAGAGTTAAGCTGATTAACACTGGCTGTAGAATCAGTCCAAATAATACAGTATATCATCTGGAGGTTTTGGACGTCAGATGGAGTGTTTCCATTGCATTCAATAGACCTTGAATCCCAAAATCTGTGAAAAGAATATTGCCAGGTGTATTTATAGCAAAACTTTTCCTCTCTATTATTTAACATCATTATTAAAATCTGAACAATGACTGTGGTTTTATCAGTTTTATGCAGTGAAAAGTAGAGTCCATACTTGCCAAATCAATTCTGGCTTTACTGTAACATCCCTTGAGAGTCATGGCTGGCACGAGATCTCAACTAAGGGCTAATTTTCACCTTCCCTACACTGCCAGAAACAGAAAATAAACAAAATCTGTTCACATTTTTTAAATGGTGGAGCAAAATGGTGGACACAAAAAGGATTTTGGAAGAAATAATTAGAAAAATAAAACTCTGTAGGCTAATTTCCACTTTAGTGAGAGGTCTAATTTTTCCTCTGACAGTGTAAAACGATCACACGACATGTTCATGTGCTTGTCCTTATGTGCATGCTGCTTTAAGTGAAAGTCATTATTTCTGCTGCAACATTTGTCTTCTTGAGTGGGGAAGTCCCCAGATGTGCTGATGACTGCACTCTGACCACTGGCTTTCTGGGACACCACGCAGTCAGACTTCTCTGGGGCCTTCTGTAAGACTTTTATTCCACCTTTAGGCTTACATCATAGAAGTAGGTTCCGAATGACCTTTGGAGATATATAGTGTGCCTAGCAATGTCTTTTATTATAGATAAGGAGTGACTGCCATCCACTTCATCAGTTGTGATCATTAAGCTCAAGAGTTTTGCCTTAGGGCTAGGTGTGCTGAGTTTAAAAGACTTGACTATCATGCCTGAGGAAAACTGGCAGAGCGCACCATAAGTGCATTCACTGCTTTTCCCCTTCTTTGCAAGGAATTAGCCTGTATCTAAGCTTATGCTGCTGTAAACAGATACATGTTGTATCAAAGAAAGTTCAAGTAAGCATCTTTAAACTCAATTCTAAACAGTACTCCAGCCTATAGCACAGGGTGCTCTGGAGCTGATTTAGCTGTGTGGTGAGTGAATGGTGGAAAAAAGAGAAGGAAAAATATCAAAAGGCATGCAGGATAGAGAGAAAGAGGAGAAAGCTGAACTACTTGGGGTTAACAATATCAGTAAAACATGTAGATTTAGATCTCTGAGTCACACTGAGAAATCAGCAGTTCCTACAACTGAGACATCAAGCTGCTCCTGACCACCATGGTTGTCCCAGCTGTAGGTTAGGTTCTTCAGTTTCAAGTGATTTTCCCTCCCTTGTACCACTGTACACCCTCCATGTACCACT
The DNA here is from genome assembly GCF_015220075.1 of Falco rusticolus. Classification (NCBI taxonomy): domain Eukaryota; kingdom Metazoa; phylum Chordata; class Aves; order Falconiformes; family Falconidae; genus Falco; species Falco rusticolus. Next base: position 69,537,958 of record NC_051210.1, on the reverse strand, counting down.
GCAGTCTTTCCCTCCTCCCTGTGATTCCAGCAAGACCCAGACAAGGAGAGGAGCAAGGCCAGGGTTATCCTGATTTATGTATCAGAGTAGAGAATACATCAGTCAGGCACATGATTGTGCAGCCTGAAGGAACGAATTGGTGAAGTCTGTGGATTTATCCGCATAACTATATCACCCAGTCTGTCCCACCACACATGCATCATTGTATTTAAAGTAAGCAAGGGCAAGGGCTGGATGTTAGGAGGCTGGATGCTGAGTGGCTTCAGCTCACAGGATTCAGGCTGTGGGAGCTGTCAAGATGACTTTTTGTTGTTTCTGGAAATGGACTTTTCCCATCTTGCTTGCTTTCTGTTAATACAGAAAAAAATAACACAGATTTTCTGAGGGCAACACACATTATATGAAACAGAAGTTCTTGTTAAAGCTCTCTACTTGGCACTGCATTGTATCAAACAGCCTGGACACACTGGCCAGGATAATTGTCAGTGCTATAACAAGATGATGTGTAACAACTCATAAGTATTTCTGCATATAAGAAATTATGTCATAACACAATTGGCTTGGCTTTTTCACAAAGTTCTGCACCTGAGATGAATCACTTTGGTGTGTAATCTAGCAACGTTCTCTCTTTCTACAGTTGTATTATATAAATGCTTTTACAACGTGCAGCTAAGCCAGGAACAGTGAGGGCTGAATGTCCAGGACACCTCAGCATGTTGTGTTCCACTGAGAACATGTGCAAGTAAAAACACCTCCTTGTATTCCAGTAAAGACTTATTTGCATTCAATCAAACAATGGGATAATTAGCAAAAGTTAACATCAGCGTGATTTTAACAATAAAGGCTGTGTAGAGCTAGGGATGGGCAGAGCACTTTGAACAGAATCAGAAAGCGTGTCTGTATTGAGCAAGGGGTGCAAAGCAGAGATCCTGAGCTAGCATATAGCCAAACTGGTCTGTCCACATGGCATAGCAGAGTGCCAGGTTACTAGCTCGAGTCTTGGAAGCAGGATAGCAGCATCAGTGTGATACCACACCCAAGTAATGAGCTTGGCATCACTGTGCTGACATGGCCATCCTCCTCCGGATTCCAGGGCTCCTTTAGCTCAGGCATGCAAGCAATGTGCTGTGTACAGTAGGGATAGGCTCTGAGTTACATGGAGCTTTGCACCAAATGCACAATGAAGCCTTCAAGACAGTCAAGAAGAGCAAACCCACAAGTATTGGACAAACGAGATGAGGAGGATTAGAGATGATTTTGAATAAAGCAAGCCAGTGATAGAAAATTAATAAAAGTTTTAGGATAGGGAGATAAGTCAGCTCTGCAATAGGCCAGAGTAAAACACATCAACACAGCTAAGTAATCTCTGGCCTTGTGCAGGCTCACTGCTTGAAGCTGACCTTCATCCTCCCAAAATATTAAGTGAAAACATCAATAACTCAGCATACTTTAATATATCATATTTGAACTCAACCTGTATGAGAAACCTGGGCTTTATACCCTTCTCTATTGCTTGTTCTGAAATAAAGTATATGTAATGCTACCTCTAAAAAGTTTTCAAAATGTCTTATGAAAGATATATATTTCTACATAACTTTTCAGAAGTTAAGGATACTTGAAACTCCTAAGAATTTTTTCCTGCCTAATGCTGAGATTTTTTGAAACCTAAGATCTTTTACTTAAACCTACTATAAAATGTTGTGACAGAAGATAATCTTGCTGGTTGGTGTGGTTTTACAAACCGATTAAAAATCATATTTAGATCATGGAGCATCCTTTACAGAAGTGAAACCCAATGCACCCTTTCCAAAAAAAGTCTTGGTAGTCATTGCTAACATGCAACCATCTCCAGGACAATACTATCAGGAATAGAAGTTGGTAATTCCATAAAAAAGGAGAAGTAAAAAACCCGTCATCATTGGGGCTGGAAATCAAATAGCAATTTGTTGGCTGTGAAGTAGTTAACACCATGAGTTAAGGCAGAAATGTTAATAGCTAGAGGCTTTGGTGTATTCATCCTATTTTTAAATTGGCCCCTTCCATGGCATCACAAGCAGCGTGAATACACCTCAAAAGCCCGATTTTTGTCCTTATGTCTATAGGAACAAATATCCTTATGGATTTAACTATCCCCAAAGACTAGAGAAAATACAGGGTGATACTCTTAATTTTCGTACAGGGTGATACCCTCAATTTTCTTATCTGCCAGTTGCTTAGAGGAATCAGGAACATCCAGAATCTTAGCACATCTCAGAATCCCTGTCTTCAGCTCAGCAAATGGAATGTCAGCACAGAACTGATGTACCTACATGGCAAAGGTTACATTTTCATTAAATGAGGAAGAGCTGCTCTCATTAAGCTCCCTGAAAAACCCTTCCTACCAATGAGTTGGAATCTCCACATCCCTGCTAAGCTTCATATGGCTGAAGTGAATCTGCTATAAGCAGAGATGTGAACATCACAAAGTCACTGCATTTTCTCCATTAATGAAATCAAGGTCTGGGATTTGGAAGCCTTTTGCTACAAAATGTTAAAAAAAGGGAAGAATAGAATCAAAAGGTCACCTTTATGCCTGCGTTGCTTCTTATTTGTCACTTCTTATATTTCTTCCTCCTGCCATCTATTTATAACTTCCTTGTATGAGCTGTCATACCACAAATTTATATGACCCAGTTAACACGTACACAATTGCTTCAAAGATTGCATTATTAACCATCTTGGTTTTCTAGGTCATAAATCCAGATTCTGTTTTTATATTTGCCTTTGTCCTACTTAGGAAAATGACCAGCCCTCTTGAAGCAGGGTGCGTAAAACACACAGATGGCTGTAATCTGACTTCTGCATAATCTGCAGTGTTCAAAGGGAGTTTCTGAGCTCTGTGTTGCTTTCCTAAAATGCAGCTAAGATGCTCTGCCTCCTCATTTAAAGTGCATAAGCTAAGGAACATGTTGAGGGCAAGACAGAAGTGTATCTATAACCAAAGCAGCAGGTGGTGGTTTTATGTGCTCAAGCCAATTTAAACAGCCAATAGATCTGGCAAATCCACACCTCCACAGTCAGGGGAGATCTTAGCAGAGCGAATTCTTCTGTTGACTGGTTCTAGAGGTTCCTACAAATTTTCCATCATCTGTCTCAGTGCCATCTTCTCAAGTTTCCTTTCAGAGACCCTGTAGAAAACCTTACTTGATGGGCATACATATTACAGAAACGTACTTTGAAAGCTCAGAGCTCACTACATCATAGTGCTGAGCCTAGCAAAGCAAAAGGAGTCACTATGTCCAGGCTACCCCTGGAATACAGAAAGGATACAAATGGCAGGTGTGCTAAGGCAACAGAACTTATGTCATAATGTCATTACATGTATCACTTGATTAAAGCTAACTTTACTACATCTTGTACAGTTCAGTAGGAACTTCAGGCATGTGAGGTGGTCTTTACAGAACTCATAACTGTTTCTATCATGAACTTCCAACACACCTTTCCATTGCAGCAAGAGATCTTAGGCTTCAGAAACTGTTCCTTTCCTATAGATCCACCTCTTCTTGAGCTTGGCAGGATTCAGCACAGCTCAAAATAGTGGTTGGTCAGCAACGCTTAGGTAAGTTACCCCAAGACAAACAGAAACTAAGAACAGCTCATCGCAAACACTCCAGGAAACAGGGTGTGAGCAGTGTCTGCTTTCTATTTTGGTGGTTCTCTCTGTGTCACAAGTTGACACATGGTGCTATGATTCAGTTTATGTAGCAGCCCCTGTGAGTCCCATCCCTGGCAGAATAGGTAACTTAGAAGACAAACCGGACAGCATTAACAAGACTGTCAGTTAGATAACCGGGGAACATCCTATACTGTACTGAGCTGTACCGGACATGTCGTGCTGCATAGATGCATTGTCCTTCGTTCAGAAACACACTCTCTGTCACTTTCAGATTGTGAGCTACTTCTGTTTGAACTGACGAGAATCACTGTATTACCAGCTGGTATTAATCTCATCTGAAGTTACTGTCATTGCTCCTACTGAGGCACCTTCTGACTCTAAACTGAGGTAGGGAAAACCAAAAGCTGTAAAATTATCATTATTTAAGTACTTCAAAAACAGGCAATCTCACAGCTTTGTGAAATAGGAGAATCAAATTCTAAATATATTGATACAATCAAAACAGCGTTCAGTGTTTGGCAGCCCAATTGGAAGAAGCCTTGCTTCTATGTACCTACAAAGGACTCCTTTTATTTGGGGAAACAAATATCAGCATTTCATTTGAAGCACTTTGGCATCTGATTTTTAAAGTGCTTTCCCACAGAAACACATATCGCAAACTCATTACAGTTGTGTTACACTACGGAGACAGACACAAACACACCCACACTCTCACCCAAGTGCACAGAATGAGCCAGGGCATCTCCTCAAGGTTGCGCCATGCTTTGAAGGGCTGTTTTCAGCCTGGGTCATACATGGCACAGCAGTTCCCAAAGTAAGGAACAGACTAAGAGAAACTTGAAGAAAACTGAGCAGGCCATTGTTTTTCTTCAACACGAAAAGTCATGTTCAACCAGATTTTCATTGTAAGAAGTCCACATAATTCTGGTCACTATTAGCAAGGAAAATTAAAAAACAGGTATTTCCAACCTCTGAAAATATAATACTCTTATTTTATTCTATATCTAATCATTTATCCAAGTATTACATGTCCCTTAGCAGAATAACATTCCAGTTTTTGGTGACCACTGTGTCACATCTCCTGATTTTTGAAAATATTCATGTTCTGTTTAAAACCTGAAAGGAACACCAGTTTTACCACTGTGTTTGCAATACTCAGGGACTATGATTCTTTTCAAGCAAGTTTTCAAAGGCTTTTTTTATTATTATTATTAATCTATGAAGTGTTCAGGCTGTAATTCCATCTATCTGTAAATACTGTATCTATACAAAAGCATTTATAAGGTAATTAATTTCTTAGAATGGAAAGGTCTTTCAGAACTAGTAAGAAGGAACAGACCTGCCCTTCACTATAACCTTTTTCTCTTGTCTAAATTGCTTATTTTGCACGTTTCCATCTTGCTCTTATCTCTTCTCCCAGCATTCAAAAAATGTCATACCTGCCTCTGTTATTCATTTTATCTATTATGATCTGCCTTGCTTGTGCCTCCCACAAACAAAACCACTTCCAGGAAAAAATGATGATGCTGTTATTGTTCTGAATATTCTTTCGTAAGTGTCATTACCATGTGGTATTTGAAAGCTTAAATACATTACAGCAGTTGTTCGTGGTTTTTTTTTAACATGCACAGCAAAGCTGAATTTAGACACGCATTTTCTTTTCTGATTACACTGGTCCACTCCAGTCCAGTCCTATTTTCATCATTTTAGCTTTTGCAAAGTCACAGTGTAGCAGCAGCAAAACCACATAAATCTTAAAATATCTTAAAATGAAAATATCTTGATGCAGATTTTATTACAATTCAAGGTAAAACCATGTTTTCAGACTTTCCAGAAATGGGATATTCTCTAAAATATTTCTTTTTCCAGAATAATCAAAAAATGTTTGGATAATAGTTCCCCTAATCAAATACCCTGGGTTACTTTTGCTTCCCATCTAGTCCTAATCAATACAGAGGACAGAATCACACAGACTTTGGTCACAGAAAGTCAGGGTACTTGAAACAATTAGAGGTCAGGAAGGACTGACTCAAGACTGTGATGGCTAAAGCACAACACCAATTAATATAAATATAAATATGCAATATCAACACAAAAACATACATTAAGATACAATCCTCAGAGTATTTACAGTCAAAACAGAGAGAAGTCCCTTCAGGCACCAGCCTTATACTTGTGAACCCTTGTTTTCATATGGTATTGTGTTTTGGAAAGTGGGAAGGTAAATATCTTGAGATCAAATAACTCTCTCTGGTGAATCAAAACAAAAAGCTAGGACAGCATGACCCTTAATTTAATCAAGGAATTTTATAATACTATAAATGCATTTACAAGGCCTGATTCTGCTCTCAGATGTATTAACTTTGAAACCATATATTATAAATTCAGGACTAATGGAATGATAACAGCTATAGTCACGCTTGTTCTACTTAAGTAATATGCATCGAAATGTATTTAAGAAGTCTTGCATGATATGCATGTATTTGATAATGATAAAATTCCAAGCATAAAAACAGTGTAAGGCAAGTAGATTTTAATGATGAATCTGTACCTTATGGAGCTATGTAGAACTTTCTTTGTACAAATAATTTCTCTAATTTACCTGTCCATTGCATAAGCACAGCTCCACGTCTTATTAGATGTTGTTACAGCCCTAGGAATGTGTGCATCTTTTTGATGGTATATACCTTGATTAGTCTGCTAAATCAGACTTACTGTAAATCAATGTAGCACAATCTATAATCTATAGATTTTTCAAACAGTGAAAAGAAATCATGATTAGAGAAAGACAAAAATTAACATTTTTCAAAGAATTGACTGTAAGATAGCTAATATTTGTGACACAGTCTACATGACATAGTTAAGACATGGAAAAGGTATTTGGAAATTATTCTAGATTATATGTTAATTACCCACAAGAGATGGGTGGTGTGGGTGGAAGAAGTATCCACAGTTATTTGGAGTGTTCAAATATAACACTTCTCTTAGCTATGCTGTTTATATTTATAACAAATAATTTATCTTCTTTTGAAATTTAAATCCTTAGTTTAACAGAAAAATATTTTTCACCCACTATCAACCCATATCTCTGCTTAGTAACACTCACTGAAATTAAAAATGGCAAAGCCAGAACACCTACCTCATTTCATTACATATAGACATTACGTATATGTGATCTGCAGTCATGCTAAGCTACAAATACACCCACTTAGTGTCTATCAACACCCTACTAAATTCCAGAACTGCATAATTTTTTACATTACAGAATTTTTAATAAAATAAGTATTTTAATTCCACTATAATGTCGAATTGTCACTTTAAGGTGGTTTTGGCAATACAACAATCTAGGCTCGGCTAAATCACAGATGGTTAATGCAAAACTTAACAGTACCCATTTCATGCCAGTGCTGCAAATATGACAAAGTCCCTTCTGACACCAGCAATTTTTTCCAACATCCACATGACTAAAATATATCCTTAAGTTGAACAGCAAGAAGATATGATTCACACTGAGATAACCCTGATGGAGCTGCCTCAGTATTAAAACAACCTTCTCAGAGAAGTAGTATTGCTTACGTGGGTGCAAATTAAAATAGTGAATTAACGTAAATGTTTCCAGAAAAGAAAGCCTCACCAATCTGATAAAACCATGTTTTATACTGATTTACTTAATCAGTTTTTAAGAAGTATACTGCTTTATTCAAATGTTCTTTTAAAAGTATATCATAGCCCCAGGGTCTGATAGCATTACAGTGATGTACAATACATTTTTAGACATCTTTAAACATACATGTAACATAATGAGTTGTCAGTCATATAACTCAATTTTAAGTTTGCTTCTTTAAAAAAAACACAGCCCCCACCCCAAAAACTACAACAAAACACACTGAGCAGAGCACAGGCAACAGGAGCCTGGAACATGCAGCTTAACAGACCCTGCTTACTTGGTACGGCTGTAAGAACCATCAAGGTGCATATAGCATACCATCACTGATTTGGGAAACTTTTTTGTATGAAATATTGACTATTACCCCTTTCTGAGACAATACACGTAGCTTAAGTTTTAAAACCACTCATTCTCATTAACTCTCACAGAAATCACTATTTAGAAAAAGGGAGAAATTTGGTGAAAAATATTGTGAAATGCCACATTTTCAATGTCATTCCTTCAGAACTGAGAACCACATGGACTGTTCACAAAAGGCTAAAATCTCTTCTCATTTACACCAATAAACATTAGAAAACAATTGAAAGACAATGAAGCAGTAGAGATCACCTTTCCCCAGACTGACATAATAGTGAAAGCCAAGTCAAGAATCCCACTCTCAATGCTTGTTTATTCCTGTTAAAAATTCAAATGTGTTTCCAAAATGTGGGACTGGTGCAGCAGATTTCTGAAGCGTTCAAAACAAAAAGTATTTTAATCCACCTCTTTCCTTTTTTTTTTGGGGGGGTGGGGGAGGGTGGTCATAAAAAAATGGTGGTTTTTCTAACAATAATTAAATGAGCAATTACTTTCCGTTATTCAGCCTCCCTCCATTATTAAATTAATTATTTACTGTGTTACTAGGACAGGGACTACACTTCAAGTCCCAAACATTAGCTTTATGGCAAAATGTCAAGCAGATTTACACAAATCTCGAAAACCAAAACAAGACTATTCATATTTGCATTGGTCCTATAATTTGTGTTCCTGTTTTTTGGAATTGAACTCTTATTCTGTTTGATTTGTAGACTTCGTTGCACACTGCAGATGCTCAGGATGTCATCAATTTTTTAAGAGAAGTTTGCAGCTATGGATGACACAACTGACTCTGAAAGAGTCAACACAGATAGTAACAGCTCCAAGAGGTTAATATTGCTCCTTTTTGTCTGCTTGTTTACTTGTCTGTGCAGAATAGACATTTCCACTTCAGAACAGAAATAATTGATTTATGTCAGCCTGGAAGAGACACCTAGGGACTGATTTGGAATGGTCTCCCAGTTTGACAGCAACACATTGTTAAATACTGTCAAAACGAGTATCAGTTGAGCACATGCATACACTGATCTCATCTAGATTGTATTTGCCCAGTTTGCTTAAGGGAAAACAGTTAAAAGCAGTTAAAGACAGAAAAGAGACTTTGAACCTGGTTTCTGCTTCACAATACAGATAGTTGCTTTCTGTTGCATGTTTTTGGGGATATTGGTTTGGTGTCTATCATAGGGAAAGAGTGAGGTTCTTCTTCCAGACCTAAATTCCAAACTTGACTAATAGCAAAAACAGTTTGTTTGCTTGAGCATGTAGGGTATGAATTCATGCATGCAAAACAAGGTCCTGTTTCCTTTGCATAGACGCTTGTAGTTAGATCACTGGCCCAAGAAGTATCATGTATAGACTCAAGTCTAGGTTTGGGTCTTTGAGAGCAGCATGGCAAGAAGTCCATGTCAAAGGCAACACACTGTTGTGTTATCCCTGCAAGTCAAGCAGACTCTCAAAAACATTTAATCTTGGGCTTTAATGAATTTTTTGTTTTACTATGGGTTTGCTACTTCTAATCCAATACAATTTCTCCTGCACCTCAGCAGATTGACTTTTAAATCTAAATTGCTAACTAAAATAACAGAAATACTTAGAAAAACCACTTCTGTTTGCCATGATGGAACACAGTAGGCCATATTGTGAAGCTGTGCAATAAATAAAGAAAATGTTGTCCCATTCATAGATGACATTGTCTACATAGCCATAAACCACAGCAGACCTAGCCATATGCTACAGCACACACAGTGCACAGCAGCAGCACAGACAGACCTTGGTTCTTATTCCTGCTTCGCATTTTTTAGATTAGGCAAGATCCTAAGCTTTCTTCAATCAGTATGCTGTGGTTTGGGTCCTACCCCAGATGACTAACATCTTGGTGGAACTATTTTCAGTCAAGGGATTATTTGTATACTCCCTCCTGAATACTGATCCTACCACATCCACTTTGTGTCACAGCCCCAAACAAAAGGAGAGGAACCGCTGCCAGCATTTCTCCTGTGATCTTTGCGTGAGCACCCCCATCCAAATTGCCGCCCACTCACTCTTCCTGGCACTGAAAGACTGCTGTGGGAATTGTACAGCCATTGAAATGGCAGCTTCACACACAAACCAAACATGGCTTCTGTTTCCTCATGCCTTATTTCCAACATCATCCCATGAGCTTCTTATTTTTCTGGGAAGAACCCCCTTGGCTTTCCCCTGCTGCTGAAGTACTTAAGTAGTACATAAGAATTAAAGCCTCTGTTATTAAGGTGGCAGTGCATTCAACCAGCAGCCTCACCAGTGCCATGGGTACGCAGGCTGACCCAGGGGAAATAGGAAGAGCACTGCCGCCTGCCATTTCAGAAGTAAAATTAATCCTTTGCTGAACTCTGAACTATTAGGATATATACTACTGTTGTTTCAACATTCAACAGCAAATGACTATAGCCACGCTGCGGTTCCCAGACTTCCCACTTACGATGCATATGGGTCCCTGCTCAATGTGCTGCTGTGTTATGAATCCGACTTTAGGCAACCTTTTTCTTCTTGTGCATTGCAGAGGGCACCAAGGGCCACTTTCAGCTTTGGACTCCACTGTAGAGAGTATGTGCCTGAATACCTAGCACAGCAAGCCTCAGCTTTGCAATACTTAAAATCCCATCTGGACGTAGCCCTCATTTGCTGTACAACTCCTCAAGCCTAGAGTAGTATGCTGGTAAACCATTCAGAAACACTGACCAAATTGCTATGTCTGACAAATACATAAAAAACTTCTCCCTGGGAGAACAGCCTGAACTTTCACATACAGAAGAAACCCTGGCACATTTTCACTGTTTGGGATTCAGAGTCATACACAGATTTTCTTCTGGATTTGAAGAAGATAAGTAAACCTAAAGAAGTTGTCTGTCCTCTTATTAGTAGTAGGAAACTGTACGCAATGTGCATGTTTATATGGACAAGGCACAGGCAAAGTAACATGCCTCAATTTAGAGCTGTGGGTGTTGTGCGCTACGTAAGCTATTAACAGCACTGTGACCTTGATGCACACTGCTCTCCTTGGCTGAGGCAATTCTTTGCAGAGCACGCTGGCTGTTCCAGATTTCATCTTTACGTACCTATGTCTCTCCATTCAGTATATACAAAGCCTGAGAGTCTAACAGAGGGTTAGAACACAACCAAGCAGAGTATGCTGGCCTAAATTTCCCCATCTGACTGTAGATACCTACCTAAGGCACATGAACTGACACACTGGTCACTGTCTGCCTTCTGCACAGCCAAAGGAGTCAGCTAAGGTCACCTGCAGGGAATCAGCCACATCCCAAATGAGCTGAATTACCTTCTGGAGGTGCTTGCTTCTCTCCAATTAGACTCGAAGGCAATGTTAAGTAAGCTCCTAGTTTAGATGCCTCAGATAAGTGCCGCAGTTTAGACAAGATGAATCTGGGTCCATGTGCTCTATCAGGAGAAGATGACAACACACCTAGCTCTCACATGGAAATGCAGAATGTTATGCATCATTTGTGAATCGGCACCCAAACGCCTTCTTCCCCTCTGCAGCTCTGCACTCAAGAACTTGATTGTGATTTACCCACAGCAACAGCTGCCAAGTCCACATCCAGATTGCCTTAATTAAAAGTAATCATATTAGATAAGGACAAGTAAAGACACAGCAGTTAAAAGAAATCAGACTGAAGGAATCATCTTAAATATGCCTCAGGTTAAAATTACTTTAAAAATTGCTAAGTAGGCTAAATATTTTGGATTTCATTTCTATCATGCATGTAACACGATGACAAAGTTTTAGTTCATAGCTCCTTGTCGGAGAAGAGTCACCTTCTTCCTTTTGCCTGTCTGGTACCCCAAGTGCTTGGAGACAATCATCCTTGGTAAAGATCCTTCTTTGCAAGCTACTTGAAATTGCATTTAATGTAATGTTAATTCTGTGTTTCACACTGGCTAGCTTTTAAAAGCAATTGTAAGAGTTTAGGAACATTTCCTCTAGCCAAACCAATGCTGTTGCATGAATAACTGATTGTTCTCTTTTTCCTCCCCAGAAAGTTGTTTGCTCAATATAAACAAGCTTTTCTGAGGGACTTCCATGAAGAAAGTTAATTTGGCAAGGCTCTGTACTGACTGTGTTGGAGAAAGATATTCTGACCTCTGCTGTGTGTGCTGTGTGAGCTATACCTCCCAGGGTAACGCAGTTATGTATCTACACAAAGGGAATTCAGGCATCACATGCACAGCGTGTTTCTCACAGGGGAGATCAGGGCTAGGTCTAGACAAAGGTGAGGGCATTCACCTTGGGCAGATTTCTAGATTTCTGCAGAGGGTGGCAAAGCAGCCGTGAACTCACAGCACACAGGGCACTGGAAAGGCAAAGATTACAGGTCCTGGTACCACCAACAACTCAGAATCAAGATTTAATGAGAAACCCAGAGACCTTTCCCAAAAGCAAGATCCTCTTTCTCTCTTGCCTGCACCTGCAGCAGCAGAAGTAGCAAAACCAAAGCTGATTTCACTCCCTCCCTCTCTTGGCTTTATTCCTTCCCTGATAATAGTGGGAGAAGCCTGGCCATGGCCTGCCGTTCTTTGTGTGGCAAAGTTCAGTTCTGCCCACATGGCTGAGAGGTCTCAAGGCAACTCCACCTAGAAGTCCATTCATGTAAACACACAGTGAGAAATGAAGTTTTAAGATTAAAAGCAGAATCTAGACATAGATCCAGCAAAAAAAAAAAAAAGGGGGGGGAAAAGCTCCTATGGCAAAAGAGGACCAAGAGCCAGAAGAGGTGCTGGTGAGGGAGAGGACTACCCAGAAGGTATTCAAAACGCTGGTGTTTCAAAGCCATGACCAAGGAAATGTCTGACTGCAGAAATTCCTAGGGTAAGTCAGAAGTAGGGATAATTGAATGTGAGAATTAGATGTCCTGATCCAAGAGCTGGAGACAAAAATACATGGAGGTCCTTTGAGAAAAACATGGTGTTAAATGGACTTCTGCTTCTATGGACTTGTGCTTCTCCAAAATATTTGGAGAGTTTGTTTTGCTCACTGCTTCAATTGCATAGCACAGTCTGAATTTTATTATTTTCAACATCCATGCAAATGCACTCACCTTAGAACTCCAGTAAGCTCCCTGACTAAGTACAATTGTGATACAGCCTCTGAATTTCAGAAATAATACAAAGATCTGTACTCAGCACACAATTAAAATTTGAATATGTGCAGAAGCAAGCTGTTCCCAGACCTGCAATTAAATAGCTAACTGGATTAGGAGACACTGTTTCTGTGAACAAGTTCTTCTACTTAATCACATTGTCTTTCACGAGTACATCGTAACATACAGGGTTTCAGAAAACAGCATGGCCGGGGAAAACCTAGCCAAAGCTTACTGGCTTTCGTACAACAAAAGGGTCAGCCTTTCTAGAAAAAAGTCACATGCAGAGATAACTATTTTTCTACCAAAATTTGTTATGATTGTGGAATGAAACACCCACAAACACCTGTCACAGACAAATACATATTAATTTTAATGACAAAACTTCAAGTTTTACATGTATGTGAACTACATACACATACTGTTATTACAGTTAATCATCATTATCCCTTATCTCTTCTTTATTTACTTATAATAACTTAGGTCCTAAGTAGCATGTCAAAAGGCCTGTCTTCCCATCTGTGGGCCAGACTCATATCACCAACTATTAACCATATGAAAGGTACACATCCAGAATAAACTATTGTTGTAGTTAACAGGGTAGAGACTTCCTAAGAACAACACACCCTACATACCCTATCTTTCAAAGGTATGATTGCCCTCTTCCGCCACAGACTATGGAGATAACCTAAACAAACAGCATTGGACTAGATGTCTAACTTGCTGCTGACCAACATGGATCCCAGTCTATGTACGCAACTGGTAGAACAAGAAGCCATAGCTTCATTAAAAAATGGCAAAACTGTTGTTTAGAAATGCAAAAGGGTAGAAAAGACATAAAGAGATACTATTTAATTTATTAAATGCTGATTTTAAAAAGTCTTTAATGCTTTAGAAACTGTCTCTAGTCTTTCTCTAGAATCCATCAGTGAACTATTCTGCCATGCTACTCCTTTTCAAGTACTTGGTATTATCTTCCTGTTTCTCCATAATTTCTCCACATTTGGACCAGAAATCTGCTTCTCTGCAGCTCATACCAACTTAAGAAACATTCTTATCTACATTTTTCTCATCAATTTGAAATCTTGGGATATTTTACCCTCTCTGACTATAACTTCTTCCAATAACTTTTTTTCTTCTCGTCTGACCATAACTCTTAATTCTTCTCTTGTTCCAATATTTTTAAGATAATTTCCAGCAAGGCCTTTCCTCTCATGAAAGTAATCCATACGCAAGCTGGACTGTTTTGCAAATGTGTTTTTAAAATTTTATTTTGTTACTGTCCATTTATTTTCATTTAACCTAAAGATAATTTGAATACTGATGAAAGAATCTGGTCTCTGTAGCTTAGTAAGGTATTGTCTTTACACCAGAACAAGTTAATTTCATAACATATTACTGTGACCAATCTGTTGATTCTTATTTTAATGCAGTGGATGCTGATATTGCAGTGAATAGTTAAAGCTGTCATGAAACAACTTCTACTATAACCTCTGGTTCATGTTCTGAAATTTTCAGCTTCAGACTGAAAACATCGTGTCAGCTTGTAGCCTATTTATCTAAAATTAATTTTAAACTTTCTCTGTAGCAAAGGCTGATGTTGGAAAATTGAACTTCAACAAGGTCTTAAGATTGCCACCACCACTTTGCACCTTGGTGACAAAAATTCCTTGAAAAATCAGATGCCATAATACCCTGATGTCCAGTCCAAAATGCAGGATTCACCAAAAGCTCCACAATATGTCCCAGTATGAATAATAGTGTTTATCCTTTTACAGTCAGATTTTTTTAAAGGAAGATTGCTGAAGCTTGTGCTGAATTCACTGCTGCCCATTGGGCTGTAATGCCCAGGTATGTTGAGCAGGGTCAGAGTGCCATGGACTGTATCTTCCATTTTGTGGTGCTCTTCAGTGTTTCTTTATTTCAAGCAGCCATAGAGAGGAAGGAGATCAAGGTAAGATCAGATATATACAAGGCAAATCTTCAAGGATTATCTTTGTTTTAAAATTTCTCTGAATGACACAGCATGGCAAGGCTTATGCTGTGATAGCTAGCCTCTTAGCCAAGGCATTTGGAGGGTTTTTCCACTTTCAAATACATAACTGGCAGTCTGTCTATCTCTCATTTTAGCCATCTGTACTCTTTTAAAATCCAAACTTTGGCCACATTTCTCCTCTTCTAGTAAGCATCTGTGACAAGGTATCTAGTATACAGAAGTAATGCCTTCTTCAAATCAATGTCAGTCTTCATAATCTCTAGGACAAATTACATTTGTACAGTCCTACTTCAAGTCAGAGTTCCAGAGACATTTTGCATTTAAGGCAGTCCAAAGCCTTTTACTGTATATATTATACTGCAGAAGTAATTTCACATCTGCAGTTTTCTTCAATTATGAAATAAAATTAGATCCTCAATGGCTTTAAATTTGGCAGCCACCAAGGTAATTCTTATAATAAATTTAGATACTCATCTATGTCATAGTCATCTTACACAAAACCGCTGTGTTTCTCAACATGATCACTACATAAGAACTTTAAGTTAATGTATTGATTTATAAGAAAGATGAATGGAAAGAATTCTTGATGCTTTAACTTATTCCATTTAACTTGTTTGGCTTTTAAAATGTTATATAAGCAATTTTATTTAAATTAGTAATTCTGTTGTAGTGTTTAGTATTCAACTGGCATTTTAATAAAATAAATTAGCTTGTAATAGTTTACAAATATGGTTGGGTTTAGGTTAAAACCTTAAGAAGCATATTTGACAGACGATTGTGTTGTGATTTATTGTCTTTGGTGTGAGCAAAAGACACAAGGAAAAGACAAATACTATTTTTCAATGGGAGTGCTAACAACTTTCTTACTTAGCATCATAGTAATTTTAGTGAAGAATTAACCTTTACAGTTTTTCTGTTATTCCTAGTCTGCAAGATGAAAGATGTAGTAAAATCATTTGAACAAACATAATAGAATTTAAGGCCTTTTTTAAACAGATATTTTGAATCAAGAAAATCTGTGGGTCTCAGCTTTCTCCTTCATGGAAAGATATTAAATACTTGCTTCCCAGAAAAATGCCTAAATTGCCAGTTAGATTAGGCACATCATATCAACCACACAGTGTTCTCACATGCAGCCACAGAGTTTCACAGGGGGCTAAAATATTTAAGAGGGAGGGGGAGAAACACTATTCAGCAGAGATGACTATCACAGCTGAGATAGTGTGGTTTCAGAGAGGGACTTTCCAATGTTACTGTAGACCACTGAATTTTCTGTAATGTGAAGAGGTTGTTTTTTTTTTTTTAATTTTACTGCATTTTGGTGTCATGAAAACAGTTTAATTATGAAAATATTTGCTTAGTTAATTAGCCCTCTGACACTCCTTATCAATAGGAAAACTCAACACACTAATGGAAAATAAATTTATTTCTTTAACAAAAGCGCACCAAATCTAATTAAAAGCTTATTTGTACTCCAGTTTCTGATGATATGAACTACAGGCTGAGAAGATGGGGAGGGGGGTGTTGTTTTGTTGATGACGGTTTTTTAATGAACTATTCCTTTAAAGATTGTGTGTCAGCAGATCAAATTTATCCAACTTCACCAGACTCATCAATTTTTGCTGCAAAGAATGAAAATTGCTTTATTTTTCTTGGTTTTGACCAGGATCAAAAGCAGGAGAGTGGAATACAGTATCCGATTTTTATTTGCTAGTTAGTTCTAGAACATGTTTGAAAAGATTTAGACCTTTTTAACTGAAATTATAATTTTATACGTTTCTGCAAATAAGTATTAATCTCTTGCAGACCATCCGCACAGCCAACACTAAAAGTATAAAAACAAACAAACAAACCCCCCCCCAACAAATAAATTCGCACAACCTCATTTAAAATGTATAGATACAGGAACATGTGACTGCTATGTTATCAACATAATATTATTTCCTGAGTAGCTGATAAATTCAGTAATCATGAGGTATGCAAAGTAACTGACCCACCAATATTAACTATCATCAGCTCTGGTTCCATTTTTATTTCTATCCATGGAAACACACATTTTGCACATATTAACAAACTGATTTTAGATTTTGTTTTTCCTGATTTTCCTGGTTTTCTTGTACAAGGATATCTTGTCAACTGAAGATGCCGCTCTTCAAGATGCACGTCCTGTACAATCCCAGCTCACCTGTGTGAATTATATAGGACAAACCAATTTTCTCCTCATTCCCTCACTGTTCAGGAGGGAAAGGTGTACGTAATTCAGTGGAAGCAGTTTTCATTTGACTTTTCAGTTGACCCAGCTGTGATTTATTTATTTATTTAAGCTTTCCTAATGATTGCAGATATTGGGAAAGGTCTAATTTTGTCATCTTAATAAATAATAAAAGACGTCATTGGTTCCCTAAATTTTAAGTGCAAGCTTTGTACTGTTATTTTAACCTGGTCTAGCTTACAGTCTCTGCAACCAACACAACCCTGCAAACCTGCAGGCAGTGTGACATGCATGCTTAAGTAGGAAACTGTAAGGAAACAGTCTGTACCTTTAAATATTCAGCAGCCTTGCTGTCCTGCTCTCAGAGTAAACTCAACCCTCTAAGCAGCACCATCTGGCAAGTTATGTTGACAAGGTTTGCTCATAAAGACCAAGCTCGGTTCCCCACTTCCTTGTTTCTCAGGCTCTTGACTTATCATCTCCCATACAGCTGAAATACATCAACCAGCTGAAACACTGGGCCAGATCTCAAATTCTGCTGAGATTTCCTAAGTAGCTGCTTGGCAAATGCAAACAAGGAGGAGAAAAAGGTGGTGGTGGAAGCATGGATTAGGGAAAAAGGGGTAGAGCAAGGGCCAGCAGCAGCAGGATTAGGCTGTGGAGTCTGCAAAGAGTCAGCTGAAAAGTCACCCGCAGCCCCACAGCTCTGGTGAAAGAAAGCTGCTGTATCTCTTTCCATCAAAATCTGATGTGGCAAGTGCTCATGGTCCAAATGATAACGTTCAGTTTTGCATATAAAAAACCCCAACAAAATTCTTATTCAAATTGAAAGTCAGGACCTACAGCATTTGACAGGAAGACAAAAAGAGTTTCCTGAAACGGCATCCTCTTCTGACAGTAGACATATGAGCCACTACACTATTTTTTTCCCCTCATGAACAACTTGTGAACTTCCATGAGAGCAAAGTTAAAAGAGTTTTGACAGTTCCGAGGAAATATAACTGTCTGTTATCTTCCCACCATTCAGTCCTCTGCTGGAAGCTATCCAGTTGTCATGAATCTAACAATATCCAGAGACACAGAAACATCTGTAATTACCAAAAACCAAGATGAGGCAAATAACATGCTTCACAGTCTAGCAAAACAGAATACTCTCAGAAAAGCCAACATGTTGCCATAAATGCAAATCACACAGTTAACAATATTATTGCACTGCCACTCTGCAAAAAGGCTTAGTTCATTGTGCTTCAGCTGTCCGTAACAAATCTGAAAGCTTTGTCATGCCTTATGCACATCAACACTGAGACCAGAGGAGGATCTTGTGACACCATACAAAATAACATGCTTCCCTGACCTTGTCTGGTGATGTTACTTTCAGTGCATACTGTCAAAAGCTGATAGTTCAAAGCTCATGCTGATCACTCCTGGATAATGAGATAGTAACAGTTTTTTCTCCCCTCTTTCTGCTTTCACAATCTTGAGAGCTAAAAATGTCCTTCTATGAAATGAGAGCTGAGATTTCAAAACCACATGAAAAATACGTGAGTCTTGATATCATGAGACAATCTGTGTAAACCACAAAACATATCAGAATTTACTATGATTATTATCATGATTCCTCTGTTTCAGCTGAAAAGGCAGTATAAGGCTTTGCAGTGAACACACAACTGCTCTAAAAAATCCAAATACGTAACATGTTTATGAGTATGGAATAATGAGACTGGTAATGTAACTGTACAGGTTGGCTTACATCCTTTGTATGCATGTACCAACCCAGATTAATAGAGATACCGGAAAAAAAAGTGGAAAACAGCACACAACATTTAGGTAATCGGCCTCTTAGTAAGCACTGGAAACCAACCGACAGACACCAGCTCTCTTCCAGGTTGTAACTCAACGTTTGGTCAGATTTGGAAACCTGAAGATGTAAGTTGTTGAGAACTAAATTTACTTAAGACCTTATTACTAGTGTGCTTGATTTTCAGATAGCTAACCCTTAATCTTTCCTAAGTACACCCTAATTCTGAAAAAAAAAAAAAAAAACAAACAACTATCTCAGGCTGCCTGAACAGCCAGCAGAGAGATGAACTTGCCTGTCCTGCTTGAATGCTGCTGAATGGATTCAAGCTACAAAGCATACGCAACAGAGGGCCACCTCAAGCCAGCAAAATGTGTACGAACCCACCCATCCATAGAAAGGCATGGTGGACAGCGCAGACTTGGAGCTGAGAGACAGTCTTGCAATGGACTTTATTGCATAAACATCAAGGAGCTGCAAGGTTTCTTTCTACTTCCAGGTACTCTGAATCACCAGCAAGGCTTCCACCCTCTAGTCTTCCTTCAAAACTTACAGTGTGCAAAAAGCAAACTTTTCTAGTGAGTCCACTTAACAACACTTTCCCTCTTGAGGCATGCTCCCCCTCTTTCTCTTTCCTCTGTTGCATCCAAATTGAATGTAATCTCCAGGCCCCCAGCTCCTTTTGCACAAATACATGCACTTTTTTATAATTGTACACTACTTTTAGAGGAAACTTGCTGGGGAGAGGGGAAAAAAAACCAAAAGGTTGGTAGCAAACTCTTATTCAAATATTGACAAAACATCTGTGAAACAAATCCTTAACTGGAAAGGAAAAGTACATGTTGTTTTAAATTAAAGACCTCACATTGTGCCTCGTGTTCCATTAAGTCGCTCCAAGTTTACAGGATATCAGCTCCCACAACAGGGCTGCAAGATTAAGCTGGCATTGAAAAGCTGTCATGACAAATGAAATGCAATATGGGAGAGAAGTGCCCCAATATCCTGAATGATGTAATCATTTCTTCCCACCTTCTGCAAAATAGCACATTTTGAATTGGTAATCTTGTTTTCCCAACCTGAGTCATCAATGATGTCTTTCATTTGTCGAATGGCATAATTTGTACTGAGAGATAGCCTGAAAATGGAGAAGGGAAATAGTCACACGTCTCCCAGAGGGCCCATTATCTGAGATTCTTTGGATGGGCAGAGTAAGCTGCTGCTAGCTTTATGTTGTTCCCTGAAATCCCGCTACAAGGAGATGGCGCCTCCCTGGAATTAAGTCATCACAGCAGAATCTCAGGTAGTGTAAAGTCCCTGCAATCTGCCCAAATTCTTGTCCAACAGTGGCAGGTGATCTCTGTCCAGCAGCGTGCAGGAACAGCAGTCTGCACTGCTTTCTCATGCAGTACACAAGTTCTTTCCCTCTTTCACAAGGATCTAATAACCACTTCCTTTTCCTTGGGAAGCAATGCTAAAGCTGAGTGCCTGAAATACATTTAATGTAGTCTGAGACTAAGCAGCGATCCTTGATGTGAACTGCAAAGCTCTGAAGATCAGCGGCAGTAGCTTCAGCGCTCACGCTAGTGCTTCTCCATGTGCTCTGCCACATATGTACCTATTGTAAACACTGCCACAGGAACCAGGCACATGTGCTGCCAGCTGCATTCAGTAGGATGTTCAGTCATCCTAAATCTGTGGCTCTCTGAGGGTGAGAAACAGCAAGATTTGAAACTCTTTTCAGGAAGACAATTGAAGAATTCCTCAGTATCTTGTTTGGGATGCTAGAATAAAGGTGTATCAATAGTATTCTGTTTATTTTTAATTTAATTTAATTCTTTAATTAATCATTTAATATAAGTAAAGAAAATAGAACCATATTTATTTTTCTATCTGGAGCCTGGACACACGCTTTTGAGGGAAGTTGAAGTGGTTGCACACAGGAATGAAGTACAACCACTGTTCATGTCTGTTAAAACAGCATCCAAAAGCACAGATGAGGTTAAAGCATTTTTGCTTGTACATATGTTCTCAAGACCGTGTCAAAAGATAAGGTAAAGAAGAGATGGGAAGACATGAAAAGACTTGTCCAAACTCATAAAAGTTACTGGAAGAACTACAAGCAGAGCCACATCTCCAGAATACCGGCCTGGTGCATTAACTAGGAAAGATTACCTCTTCCATTTAAAGCTTACTTTTTGTAAATGCTCTAGTTAATGTCTCTATCTTTTTGTCAACAAATAGTAAATGTCATGTTGCTCATAGGAAACCATAAACTACATTTTTACATTATGTTTACAGAAAGTATACAAAACACATTAAACATCATAATTTAGTGTTCGCCATTCAGATGTTCCAAGAAACAAAGAAAGTGCTTGACAGCAAAGCCAGCTGAGCAGAAGCTCCACAGAAGATGAACTGCTCCAAACAGGGAAGTCTCTCTGCCTGCCTTCCTGAAGGCACACACTTCTCTTGCTACGACATTTCCATCAACTCGGCTTTCATGTTTATTGGATACCTGCATTAGGAGTTTTGAACTAAACGCTGAACAGTTAGGTTCAGAGTTACAAAGCAATGTCATATCAGCTTCATGTAAAATGTACTCCAATTTCTAAATTCTTGAAATGTTTACATTTTCCATGGCATTCTCCCCACACTCAAAATGATGTCCAAAACAGGAAAAGGAAATCAGAACTTTTTTTCTTGCTTTTATATTTTTTTTAAATTTTGTCTTGACATGAAAAAATACCACACTGTGGTTACACCTAAACCCTTTCCGGGTAAGGACTGGTCATGCCTGATGTTTCTGATTAACAACATTCTTTCCTTGACAAAAATTTCCCTTTTTTTTTTTTTTTTTTCCTGAAAATTCATAAAAGTCCTAAATCAAGAGATACAACATGGATTTGATTTTGTTCTGTCATGCTACAAAGACTGGCAAGCAACTCCAATAACAGATTCAAAGGCTGTAGTAATGAAAGTTTTCTTTCAACTACCAGCATTGCAAGGATACCAAAACATGAGACGTTTTCTTTGTCAGAGTTACAGAACTCTTAACATGAACATGATTAGCTCTATTTGTAGAATACTTCCAAGTTGTATTCTAAAGCTATAATTTAAGTGACTATAGTTCCAAAAAAAAGTAAACATAGGAGCTGAAGATGGAAACAAAGACGGACAGGCTACCAGACTAGGCAGTATCACAAAACTTTCTGGAAACAATATACAATAATGAGGGCTGCCTTATACAAGGTTCAAAAGACACCAAAGAAACAGACATACAGTTTGATGAGAACAAGGCAAATTGGAAGCAACCATAAACAACATGGCTAAATAGCGCCTCTCATGTGAACTCAGAATGGAGAAATTTTGTAAGAGCTTTACTTACGAGAAACTGTGATTTCCACAGCACCTTTAAATTAATATTATTGCAAAATATAGACTTACTTTATATTAGTTCTTTGTTTCAAATTCTGTTGTTATAATTCAAGTTTTATTCTTTTACATTTAACACCAATTTTGAGATTCAACAGTAATTCCAAAATACACTTTTTATTCAAAACTGTATTGTGCCATAATGTAAAACAGTTCCTTCCATTTTCCTCTCCAAAAACCAGCACAAAAGCTTTAAAAAAATACTTGGAAAAAATATTTTGACATTTTTAAGCTTAAGAATTCTCAACTAAAATAAGGATTGGAAGTTTTATTGACAAAAATCAGTAATTTCTGTAAATGCAGATAATTTCTATAAAACAATTAATCAAAAATCAACCTTCTTTCAGAAGCAATGCCCTGCGAAAAGTGCTCAACCCATCTCAAAGTTAATTAGTAAATGCTTATTTGAGCTGTATAACTTAGCAATGTCTGGAACTTGAGCATCTCGTGAGATTGTAAACTGCAACAGGACTTTGAAATCCCCACATCTTGCAGAAAGTGCTCAGCTCCCAGCTAAATAATGGTTTTAGATTATTAAAATTAGTGGTTTAGCTTTGGATTTTGCTGGGTTTGTCTTTATTAAATGAGGATACTCTGGAGCAAGTCACTGATAGCTTAAAGGGTTTCTTTCCTGCACTTCTCTGTACCAGAAGACACTCCTTCAGCGGTTTAGGTCAATGCATGTTCTTGTGATTTCAACATTAGCCAGATAGGACCCACTCTTTAAAAAACATAAAAGTGTTAATGTTTCTAAACACATATCTTAATTTTATGAATGGTATAAAATCGATAGGAAAAGTAGCTGCAGAGAGTTTAAATATTGCTTGAAACCCCTCTAGAGCTGTAGATGACATCATATTCAGCTTACAGCCCTTTAGAAATTTATCCTGCAATCTTTTGTGATTATGAGCAACCCTTACTTGAGTAAAGCCATTGATGTCAGTAGCCCTATGGACATGTATAAGGGTTTACAGGATCAGGGTCCAACATTACAATTGGTTACCCTCTCTGTAACCCCAAATATAAAATAAATATTGTTGTGCAACATTTAGTATAGCCCAAATGAAATCACATATTTTGTTTGCGGAATATGTGTGTGTGTGTGTGTGTGTGTGTCTGAATTCAGTGGGAACAAAGTCAGGCCTTAAAAGCTAAAACAAAAAGATTAAATGGCATTAAAGAAAGTTGGTGTAAACATAGTGGTATCCTAATACAGTTATCAACTTCCAGATAACTGAAATGAACTCAGATCACTTGGGAAAATATCCAGAATGTCTCATTCCACAGTTGCTAAGCAAGGACCGCTACTGCCAAAACATAGAGTTAATTACTGCCACATGTGCTAGAAAATTACTTTTTTTCTGGGGTTTTTGTTTATGTGTTGTAAATTATTAATTTGGTTGATTTTGTCCATTTTACACAATCTGTGCCTTATTTCTATGCCCAAAATAAAAGGATTACATACTTATTCATGGAATATCAGAGCCTGAATCTGTCATTAATTGTTCTTGAACAATATTTATTGATGTTAATTATTAATGTGTGAAATAACCTGTTCTGAACTCTAAATATATTCTGCAGAAGTATTATTGGGATATGGAAAAAAAATCATGGGGGAATTTTATGAGACATACATGCATTGAGAAGAGGGTTTGGTCATCCCCTAGTGTTCATCAGTAACTTCTATTCCAGAAATTTCAAAGGTTACAGGTTTCAGTTCATGTGGTCTTTTGTGCATACAACAGTAGATTTCCCACAGACAGATGTTTATGGACCTACTTCCCATCAGCTGAGGTTCATGTGTGGAAGATCGCTATGTCTGCTGAACAGTGAAATACTTCAATGTTTGCAATTAGTATGGCAATTATGAGCTACAGCTGCACTGTTTGCAATGCTTAAATTAAGTGTAGGTTAGTGTCTATCAGTATCTTCAAATGAGTTTAACTACATGGTTTGCTAGATAATTGGAGGAAGTTATGCCAGATAATTAGGGGAAGTCACATGAAATTGTCTCAGTGAAAAAGAGAAGAAAATTAAAAGAGGAAATGAAAGGAGTACCTTCTTACTTGTATCTTTATGTGGGGTACCTGAATGAGATACTGTTACTTGAAGTCATGTGAACACTTTTATAATTAATGGGTAATTTTGAACCTATGAAGATTCATTCTGAATCTAAAACCTTCATTTCTCTCTGCAGTTGTATTTTTAACTTTAGTTTAAAGTTTATTAGTATAAAGTTTCTAATTTAGTTTAGATAATCCCCATGCTTTGGGATATTTCAGCTGGCACAAAAATGCAACCCAACCTCAGCTGCCATTCTTCAGTCTTACAGTTATCTGTGGATGTCCTGGATGGTAGGACTCAACCACCTATCATTAGGGAAACCCTGAGATCAGTTGCTCAATATGATCCAACACTCTCAAATAATTCCCAGGCACAGATCGGGAGTTAGTGCCAGCCATCTACAATGGGCATGTGGCATATGGGCAACGAGTTTTGAAAGGAGTCTAATGTCATGGACATGGGCTTTGTGTGTTGGTTGAACCCTAATGCCAGAAAGCAATCAAAGTAACATTGAATTAGTGACAATAGATGTAACCTCTGCTTGTTACTTCAGACTGGCTTTGAATTCCGCCTTTGTTCTGGCCAATATTTATGTAAGTGATTCCAACTCAGTGCTAGGAGAAGTGATGTTTTAACAACATAAAGGCAAAGTTTATTTACCTGTAAAGATACCATGGTTTAGCTGATATGGAAACAAACTAAACTCTACTGAAATGCTATTCAGAACAACAAGGAAAAATGAAGAATAAATTGCATCCAATAAATAACTCTTTCAGATTTTGTTATGTTCTTATTGTTTCATACATAAAATCCTCAAAACACACCTCTGAAGCAACACTTCTAAATAAAAGTAGACAAGATTCTTCACTGTATCCCTTTATTCTCCAGCTGACAAAGTCAATGAGACTTAAAATGGTTATAAATCATGTTACTGGGGTAAAGTACTGGTATAAGTAAAAATATAATCTTACCTGTGGTATTACTCGTGTTCCTACTCTCACCAGAAACTTGCATTTTAATAAGAACACATTTGAACTTTTCTGCCATAAACAATTTAATGGGTACAGTGTCCAGCCAGTTCACAAACAAGGAAAGACTAGAAGCAGGAGATACACCACTGATCACTTTCCTACTCCGTTACTTGAGAAAACAATCTCTCATTTCTTGAGTCCCTTAACCTCAAATTTAAATTCAGTCAAAACACTGGTATTTTTCCTGAAGTGGGTAAAACCCAGTGCCTCGATGACTGAAAACAAGTGCCTCCAAGGACTTCTCAAATTGCAATAAATTGCAGTGGAAAAATAAGAAAAAGAAAAAAACTTTACATTTCTTGCTAAATGCATGACATTTTTATCACTGTAAAATACCTTTCCTCAAAATCCTGCTGTTTCTCCCAGACACAGCTTGATCATTAAAGTCAGCTGCTGTACCAGAGACGAAGATAAGCTGGAAGTCCAGTGACACCAACCCTTCTGAAAGCCTTGCCCAGGCAGTGCTACAGAGCAGAAGACACAGTTAACTGCCTTCAGCTCTTGGCAGGCACCAGCTTCTGTTACTGCTTTATTGTTTTTACTGAAAAATGGTACTAGATGGAAAAAAACCAACATTCTGGCAGCATGGAACTATGTCAGCTGGTAACTTCAAGTCTCTGTTACATACAAGCTTTTAATTGCTACAACACTGCCTTAATGTGCTTGCCTTGAAAATTTTCAAGTAAATTAATTTTATGATGGGGATAGAGGAAAAGGCCTCCCCACCCAAGAGCTCCAAGTGACTTTGTATAGGAAAAGGTCATGCATAAATTACAATTGTTGATGTTTTAACGTAAATTATATTATTTAATATATTAACTTAATATTAATATTTTAATATTGATAGCTATGCCAGCACTGGAAGAACATTTTATGTCTTTTCTAAACAGTGCACATGTTGCTTTCTAACCTACATACCTGACACACACGTTGTTACAGCAATGTAGAATATTGTTTGTTCCCTGCTACCCTTATGTGAACGCATCAAAATTGCACTGAAATTGAATGATGCAGCTGTTGAAAACCCTGGGAAAACTTAGCTGGACCTCATAAAAGCATGAACTCACACCATCATCATCCGTACTTGGCAGCATGGGAGACCTAGTGGAAAAGCAGTAAGATGTAGAAAACATTTTACGCTGTAGGATCAACCTGGTATAGTTTATTAAAAAAAACTTTTTTATTTAACTACTCCTATTTAACTATACAATGGGGAGCTGAACACCTGTATTTAATGTTGGAGCATTCATATGTTTTGACAATTTTACCAAGCTACTTCTAAATAAACACTTCTAAGAACATTTGTGACCAGGCTGTTACCGATCATGGGTATCTTCTGATATCTGCACAGGTATCTCAAGGCATTTTCAAAGGACCCAGATTAATAATACAGAAGCAAAATTAGCATCCAAAGCCATAGCCACTTTTGGAAAGTCTCTAAATACATAAAGAAAAAATTGTGCATAAAGTATAAAATACATGAAACAGTACAGGCTGAAGGACTTAAGCAGAAATTAAGTTTAACCTACTCTTTGCTTTCTAGCCTGTACACAACTTCCAGTCCATGAATGAACCTCTTCCAGCCCTCTGGCAACCTGGCTTCTTTAATAATCTATGGCATAAATCCAAAGTGCATCCCTGGGTCCATTTTATCTTTGTGCTGATAGATGCCCTCAAAGAGCTCCAGCAGGCCAGCGAGGCAAGACTTCTCTTTGCAGAAGCCGTGATAACTCCTTCCCAACAGGCCATGTTCGCTCACACACACACTGATCATACTCTTTACTATAGACATCAGCATATAATCAGGCATGGAAACAGGACCCACTGGTCTGTAGATCCCTGCACTCCCCCGCAGCCCCTTTGCAGATGGAATTACACTGCACCCTGCTCTGGAGCTGCAGCTGTTCACAACGCCCTTGCCCAGCCGTTCTGCAATTTCACATCAGACTTCCTTCAGTGCTGTCAGGAGAATGACAGCTGGTCCTGACACCCGACTTGCCTGCTTTGCCTAATACTTCCTTGACCCAAATTCACCTGATTCCTCTGACCTATCTGCTACAGCAAACATGCTGTGTGCAGGAAATATTCCCAGCTATTTCCCAGCAGTGAAGTCTGCATGCTAGAAAAATATATCTAATAAAGGTATTGTCATGATGGCTAGTGATTTTCCTGTGATTTACCAATGATTTCCCCTCTCACACACTCAATCGAATTAATCTGGGCACAAAATTCTATTGCCTGTATAAAGAGAAGACTATTCTAGTGAGTGTATTAAAGTTTGTCTAGGTTCAGAACATAGTAATTAAATGCAAAATATATCTCTGGATACTATTTTAATATAAACAGTACATACAATTACATGTATCTCTGCACCAGGAAGAAAATACAAAGCACATTTTTAATGAGTAAGAAGAAAGCCTGCAAGACGAATTAAGTGGTCAAATATTAGTTTTGCATCTCCTATCAAAAAATTAATTAGAATCCATAACTAAATTACAACTTGTCACACCACATCCTCCTATTCCCCACAATTGCTTCCTGGATTCTTTCTTTATACTTGAATTGCCAAATAGTATGTTGTTGCCTAGTTGTGGTTTGCCAGAAAAATAAACACAGTAAGAAGAAACAGCTTAGATGACAGGGTGATCTGAAAAGATGTACTTTTGTCTACCAGAAATTCTTTTTGTCTCAGATGCATCAAGCTATGAATTTTTCTGGGATTTCTCAGTTTAAAACAGAAAAAAAACCTTTCTGAATTGAAGTAAGATTGCATTTGAAGGATTCAATATGCTTTTTCTGCAAAGCTCATTTTGATTATGCATTTGCCAAACAAGAGTTTGATTAGACAAACTTCCTCTCCTAAGTCATGAGAAAACCACAGTCTCTTGGGATTAATATAATCACAGGAAAATTCTCTACCCATCATAAGTTACTTTAGAAACCTATTTTCACCATTACAGACATGAAGGTGTAATTTTACTCTCTTAATAAAAAATTGGTCTTACTATTACATTGATAATAGCATTACCAATCCCAAATTAACTCAAAACAATCTCCATTTTCCAGATATCCCTTTAAGTTTATATAAATAGAAATAATCAATACAGCACTTAAAGCTTATGCCACCTTTGAGTCATGAAAGCATGGGAAGGTTAGCTGAACAAAAAACATTTTGCTGGCTTAAACAATCATAACTGATTGCTTCTGTACTTCCTATATGTTGGTATTTCTGTACTTTCTATATATTTGAAATTATTGCCAATAAAATTAGTGCATTCAGGCAGAAATTCTGGACTCTTTTCCAGGTTTACTACCATTTTTTGGTTAACAATTTTATATCCATAGTGCCTGAAGTACAATATTCACACAAATCTACTGTGTTGCTTTGGATAGCTGAGTACATCATTATGACCTGTGAAGCTACCTG
This sequence comes from Falco rusticolus, assembly GCF_015220075.1. Taxonomy (NCBI): domain Eukaryota; kingdom Metazoa; phylum Chordata; class Aves; order Falconiformes; family Falconidae; genus Falco; species Falco rusticolus. Next base: position 69,509,184 of record NC_051210.1, on the reverse strand, counting down.
TTGATTCTTGAAAAAAACAGGATGTTATTATCCAGATTTAAAGAATTTATTTTTAATAGCCAATTATCATTCTGAACTGACGTTGAATTAGCTGACAAGGTGAACTTAATAAAGCAAAATTAATAATACATAGAGGCTTCAAACACTTCAAAAGAATGCCCCCAATGTTAGGATTGTTATTCAAGATTAAGGTTGTGTATCAGAAAATTATGTCTGCACAATAAATTGAGTCTGTACTTGTTTTACAATGCCAAGAGTATCTGGTAATTTATGATCAAGCAAACACGCAAAAATGATCTTCATGTTAATAGTCCTGGCACTGTCCCCAGCGACCCTATCTATATGAACTGAAGATAACAGCTCCTGGACATCATAAAATAAAATATTTTCATTGTTTTTGCTGCTCTTGCTAACATTCAATGTAAAGTGAGCATGAATCTGGAAAAATCTGTATGTGTATAAGAAAGGTATTTTAAAACTTCCGTAGCTCACGTAATTCTGCAGAGATTTAAAAGGGAAGTAAAAACTCTGAGACACTTCATAGAACTTGAGAACTGAAGTGCTCAGGCAACATGAGCGCAAAGCTCTGCTAGGATTCCTCACTGGATCAATACAGCTCCAAACTCTCGGCTCTGGAGATTAAAGTTTTAAACACCTAGTTTTTTAAGCTTCAAATATGAAGCTAATGCCGTAATAAGATTTAGCATGATCTCTAAGAAAGGGAGAAAAGAGAGGAAGAAACAGCTGGCTGCCTATAAACTGCCTTTTATCTGCTTTTGGTTTCTGCATGAAGAATGAGGTAATCAGGACACACTTTCAGAGATCATTACTTAACTTTCCAAATAGTCAGATCTTACACTTAATTATAGATTCTCTGATGGAAAACATGGAAAAAATGTAAAAGTAAAATAGGGCATATTTTTCAAAACTTGCTCGGCTTTGTCCACAGTTTATGCTGCTAAATTGTACTGTGTTCTCAGAATCCCTCATGATGACTTCTCATGAAAGGGCAGGTGTTAATTTACTGGTGAACCCTTGGCATGCAGGACAGGTTTTCCTGTCCTGCATGCCAAGTACTGTTAGAAACCTGTTATATTTGCTATACATATACCTTTATGCATTTACTAGGTGTTACAGGCTTCCCCGACTTGTTGACATAAGCAGGAAACAAAACCAATTTAAATTACATAGGATGAAATTGTGCAAGTGTCACTGGGAGTAATAAAAATAGCAAACCTGCAAATTGCCCTGTCAACTTCAACACATTTATTTGAGGGCCAAGGTCTAGATACACAGAAGGGTTTAGCCAAATAAATGATCTGATTGTCACAAGAGCTTCCTAAATCTCAAACTGAGGATTTTTGGATTCTGAGCTCCAATCCTGGGTCCTCTACCAGAACAGTCCCATAGGTGACTGCAGCTGCACATGCACAGACCTGCCTAAGTTCAGACTAACATTAGTATAAAGTGAACCTGGCAAGAACCATGTTCCAAACAAAGGCTGTGATTCCACACAAAAATAAGTAACTGAGACATGGTATTGTTTGCCAAAGCAAGTTTAGGATGCTGAAAGTTTGCATGAATTGAAGAGTCACCAGGCAAGTTTACAGAAATCTAATAAAGATTACTACGTAGAAATACACATAGCTTATGAAGTCCCAAGGCTGAAAATTTTTGGTGGATGTTGAAACGGCAAAAAATAGTATCAAATCTACCCACCTCTTTCTCTGAGTAGGTACCTCCTTCACAACTGAAACTTGTCTGTCTCACTTCTGAGAAACATTTAATTAACATTTTTTGAGGATCCATACACTTAGTAAGTGCAGTTAGAAGATAGCATTTCCTCCTTTATCATGGACTAAAGCACTCATCTCATCTGCAGTCTCATGTGCATCTCATGTGCATCTCGTGTGCAGTCAAACCAGGTTCAATTTCCTTTTGTGCCTAAGGGGAACTGATTTTCCCCACCAAGATCAACGCTCCATGCATAATGATTTAAATGTCTTCTCATGTGTAGCTCCTTAATCCCATTTGATTTTTTCCTGCCTTCTAAGACTGAATTAAATATTTATTGGTCCAGTAAAATTTAGTTCCACTCCCTGTTGCAACGAGCGTTAAATAAGTCCTTACTGAAGCAGGCAACTAAGATGCTAAGATTTACAGGATCTCTTATCTTCCCTCTTTCATTAGTCATTAAAATCCTGTTGTGCACTGTAACTACAGTTGTGGATTCCCCTAGAGAGAGGTGCTGCAACATTCAGCATTGCAACACCCAAGTCTGCTAGCTCTGAGTGACTACTGAGCAGCCTGATGGAGGAACATCCTCCCATCGCTTCACGGACATCTGGGCTCTCCAAGCTCAGCCTTGCACAGTACGGCTTGCTGTGGTCAGATCTTGAGCCTGTATTGCTGGGAACGTCAGTGTGTGCCATTGCAGCAAGCAGAAGGTCTCAGGCCTGCCGTTGTTTCTTGCTTAATGTAAGGAACAAGTGAGCTCTGAAGAAAGAAACTCTTTCTGTAAAGTTTAGACTACAAACGTCCGCATGTTTTCCACAGTTCATTGCCTTCCCAGGCTTTCAGGAAAAGGAAAGGCTGAAACAAGATGATCAGCTTCCAGACTCGGCCCCCTCACTAACAGAGTGTTTTCAGCAGGCAGGGTGGCATCCGGTTTGAAAAATTATCTCTTATATAAGGAAAAAATAATGCTTGTTGTGATGTAACTCACAAGGACTAAGCAATGCTACAGGCATTTGAGTCCTGTACCTGAACTGAGAGAAGAACATTTTTTTCATTCAGTCCAAAACTAAATACCATCAAGATTTCCCATGAATTAGAAGTTTTCTAAGCCTTGAAGTGAAAAAGCTCAATATATAGGACTGTCTCATATAAGATTATCCTTAGAGATAAACCTTGTTTATGTGTTTTCTCCAAGAACAGATTATAGTGAATCATTAGCTGAATATGAGTCAACAAAGTAATGCTCTTACAAAAAGCAGACAAACACCATACTCGGATGTTTATCCAAAAGTGCTGCTTTCTGCTTTCCTGATCACTAGTCAGGCTTTGGCTGGAATAGCACATCCAGTCCTCAGAACTGCTCTTCAGAAAAACCTGTGGACTAGCTGCACAGGACCCACAAGAAAGGAATTAATATTATCAGAGCTATAGAGACAATAAGCATGAGAAAGGACAGGATTAGGTTTAACCCGTAACGTATCACACTGCAGGTGAGAATAATCTTTAAAAACATACCAATTCACTGCAAAAAGAAAAGGCATAGTATGTTTCCATGGCCACAATAGGTAAAACAAGAAATAATTTGTTGGAAGAAAGATTCATATTAAATACTGGGGAAGTCTTTCTAACACTGGGGACAGTTAAGTATTGGAATAAGTTGCACAAGGAGATATTGAAGTTTTTGGTGCTGGCAGATTTTAAAAAGGGATTATATGCATTTCTGTCAGGAACACTAGGTAAACTCTCTCCATGAGGACCCTATCAACTTATTTTCCATAACTCTTTGGAAAATATGCAAAGATTCCTGGGGAAAGGGCTAAAAATCCAAGTTATTTCTCTTTCTTTGTAGCCAAGTGACTGCGTGGTCACTTGGTTACAAAACAAAAACCTCTTTCAGCCACTAAATGTTAATTTTTTTGATGAGTTGTAAAGCAGCTCCAGGTAAACTGGTAGGTTATTACACCCTGCCGAGGGATAAGAATTGTGGTTTTAATTCTTAATTCAGCGGAAGAAGAAGTTACAGCATCTCTCACGCTCTGTAGAAGCATTACTTTTAGTCTGCTGCAAAGACCTATAACAGATTTTTTAAAAAGTCATTATCCTAAAGCACCAGTGTGAAGATGGACTCTAGCACATTTCCTTGGAGCTCAGCATGCTGCCTTCTACCTCTGTCCTCCCATAGCCACTTAATAGCAGGTGTGCAGCAGAGACCGTCTCTGTCACACACAGAACAGATACCAGCTACTTCCTCCTCTTATAAAGGGAAAAAAAAAAAAAAAAAAACGGGGAGGGGGAACCAAAAAACCAAAGTGAAAAAGAGATCCTTTTTATTACACTACCTCAAAGTTTGATTTTCTGTTGCCTTATAGGTGTCAAAGCTTCAGTCTCAATAGTTACAGCCTGGAGTTAGAAGGTCCCCAAGACTAAGAATAGGGGAGGAAGCATTCTGCAAAGTGTATCCTTGAGCTTTCAGCTAGCTAAAGGGGTATCTTTAATGTTTCTTTAGGTGGAAAAGGTGCAACTTTGGTGCTCTGGTGCATGGCCTTCATCTGCAGAGTCCTCAGCCTACCCACTTCTGCTCTGAAGAATCGTTGGCTAGAAGGAAGGAGGTGGCACATGCTGCAGTTGTCCTAGTTCTTCCGTGGGCAAAAATAAGCAGGTGAAAGGAGCTAATTATCTCCTCTTACCCACACTGCGCATCTTTTTAAGGGCTGGCAGTGCCTAGAATTTACAAGCCTTTCAGCCTTAATCTGTGTCATGCTTAATCAGAGACAAGAAAAATAACATTTGCAGATGTTTTTATTTGATCAACAATCTTATGTGTTATTAGCTGTGTGGTTGGTCTCACATTTCCTCAGATGTGTCATGTTAATTCTTGCCATACTAGATTGCACAAATCGTACTGGGTTGCTGGATTAGGCACAAAGAGAAGTGGCTGCCCTAATTATGTGTAGTATCTACATGGTCTTCCAGGCATTTAACAGACTGAGAACTTCAGCTGTACTGCCAAAAGTGTGGGGAAAAAAATTCCACAACGTTTTGGGTTTTTCTTTGAATCAATGACAATTTCAGGGATAATAAAGGAAGCTGGAGTCCCCTCAAGTCTTAGCTTTATTTTAACAGCTTCCACAGGAAAGTATTATTTTCAAACCTTGAGATACATGGGCCACCTATACAAAAAGAAACTCATCCGCAGAAAACTTTGCTGCTGCTTAGGTGGCATTCCGTCACAAGCCCATCCAAACGATCTTTCTGTACTACTGCATACAGCTACATTGCTACATAGTGTTGGTAACTGTCTGTGCCATAGGAAACATAGCTATTGGGCTCTCTCTGAGAGAATTCACTCAGTTGTATGCTCCCAGCAGGAGCTGGATCTCCAGCGGTGACCAGTCATGATGTTTGAGGCACCTGCTGCAGCTGAGAATTCCCTTCCTGCATCTTGTTGTTGTTTCACAGCATTTTCCTGTGAGCAAAGCCATTTTACTTGTCCTCTGTCCTGCTTCTTGGGCATCACTCCAGCAATGACCAAAAAGATCAGCTTTAGACACAGCCACACAAGGTTATTTGCGCACAACATCTAATAGACAATAATTGGACATAAATTAGTACACCCTGTATTTAAAGACATAGAACTGGGTTTAAAAGCAGATAAAAATCCAAGCCTAGCAGCCCTTGTTTACAAAGCTAGTGGGTATATCCCTCAGCCCAACACATTCTGATTTACTAACTGGAAAGAGCAACCGTGTCCTTTTCCAAAGATTGAATCAAATGAGTCAGCAGGGCATGTCATTATGAGATAACACAAAGAACATCTTCCAGCTGAGAAAAGCAAAGAAGCAGTGACTCAAACACAGCACTCAGCAGGAGTACCTGCTATACAAAGCAGAAGATCTCCGTTTGATAGAGTAGTTTCAATAGGATCAGTAACAAAAGTAGAAATAAATAACAAGTAAAAAATAAAATTAAAAAATTATAAGTTGATTATGAGAGCTACTGCACCACACTAGTAGTATGGCTGTAGTTAGAAGTTTCTCAAAGTCACTCTTCCTTAGAGTTGATTGCTACAGTGATCTAAGAATTTATAGCTTTGGAACCAGACCCGAGTGGAGTCTCATTAGGCTATGGGAGTCCACAGAGAAGTCTGAGGCACAAGCAGCACTTTGTTTATGCCAGACTTTCTGCTCTTCCTGCTCCGAAGTAAATCCCAGGTGTGATTAAAGAGACCAGCCAAAGACCACATAAATTTAGCATACATTGTGCTGGATGCACTGTAGGAAGTGTGCTTGAAGCCGCATGGTTCCAGATCTCAACTGCTTCTTAGTAGGGTTTCCCTTCTAAATCTCAGCTTTCCTAGTCTTACAGAGAACAAAGCTGGCATGACAGAGAAATTGTTAGCACAACATGAAAACATAAGGGCGTTGTATTTCATTATCAGAAAAAATATGCATCATGCACATATACCCTTGGTGTACATATGTTAATCTTCTATATGTTATATAAGCATGAGGGTGTATATGTGGTGTATAAGGGTGTAGGAAGACACAGATTTATATTGAAAAAATGCACATCTCTTAGCCACATTCAGCCTGAAAGCCCTTGCATTTTAAATAAGGGGGTGGGGAGGAAATTAAGATATAATTAATTAATAGGAAAATAAATGGTGCTTTTGACCAGTTTTCTGCAGAATCTGCCTAATTTTTATCTCATTCACTTGACTGACTCACAGAGTTGAAGTTAAGCATGTGCCGAATGGGGATTTAAATCACCGTAATGTCAAAATCCTGATTGACGTCATTTGCAAGAGTTCCTTTACTTATGTTGTCCAGAACTTGATATATTGTATTGATTCATTGTTCTTTGGCTGACTGCGTGACCCAGACTCTGCTGGGAAAATCATTACTGCTTTGAATATTTTCTTCTTCAAACATTCTTCTAAAGACACTTGACCTGTCAGTAAAGCAAAGTCCTAAATCCCCTGCTTCTTGCCTTTTTGAGCTTACCCAAAGCTACTTTCTGTAGTTTAAACTGCTTTCTTTTCTGTGATGCTGTTGTGGGAGATTTAGCTTGTCTGTAATTCTGTTAAACATAAGTTAATAATTACCTTTCTGGTAAGTCTCCAGTGCTGATAGGACCAGGTCAAATGCCAGAATCCATTGCTAATGAAACAACTTTTAAATAGCTCAGAGCAGAATTCAAGTGTTAAACAAGAGCTTGATCATACAGTCAACATGTATGCTCATAAATTAGACAGTTTCAGTGAACAATCCCAGGAAGGATTTACTTGCCTGTACTGATATGGTCTGGGCTGTTCCATTTAAACTAGTGCTAGAGAACAGTCCTAGCACTTTCGTATATTCATACACATTTGTGCAACCACAAATTTCCCATATCAACCACCTATTCACACTACACTGTAGTACAGTTTTTAGGCTAAATTCAAGGACTAAACTTGTAACTACAGTTCACAAAAACTGTATAAACATTAAACAGTATATAAGCATATTTTCTACAATTTTGTTTGCTGATAGGACAGGCCATTACAGGTATAAATGAATTAATAGGCTATCTCATTACTATTACCTGCACAAGATCTACATCATCATGATTTATTAAGCAGCCAACAAGATTGTTTCTTTAAATCTCTCAAGCAGACAGCAGAATTACGAAATGCTTTTTTACCACAAGATAACTGACAAAGAGTTATGCAGCATTCAGAGGTATTTCAGCCACTGGAGATTAAAAGAATTTCAACGGTTATTGAAAACTATTGTGATTGAATTTTCAACTCATAAATCAATAACATGACAAATAAAGCAAGCAGTAGATGGAAACAACTGACTGTAAGAAATAATATGAAAAATAGTATTTAATATTATTTATTCCAGTTCTTCTTTTCCTGTATTTGGAAAATGAAGGGGAAAATGAAGTAGGTAGAAAAGGACAAACTGAATGGGCAGCACAAGAACACGTCAGCCAAATTTAAATCCTGTCCCCTCTTGTACCTACTGAAGCTCAGGAACTAGAGCACTATTAGCTATTTCGATTCACACTAAGGATGTTCTAGCACTTGACCTGTCAGTAAAACAAAGTCCTAAAACTAACTTCAGTGGATCTTGCATCAGCTCCAAGTAAGGAACAGTCGCAATGATGTGTAAAGCCCCTGCTTGTCTTCCATTTTTTTCTTTAGGGGGGAAAAAAAGCACGCACACACAGAGACTAGAAATTATCCAATTCTCTTGTTACATGTCATGCTTTGTTCTGCCAGGACAAAACTGTAACGTGCCCAAAGACTTTTCCAGCCAAGCAAAACCGTAACATATGCATTACCACTTGTATAGGAGCAATGGTTCAGTACTTCTGTCTCTGAGGTCAGTGGATGATACAGCAGAATAATACCCCTGGCACTTTATGCAACAGTGTCTCAGCTACTTCAGGAATGAGTCCAGCCAAAACCACATGTTCTGCATTCCCAGCCCATGAAACATCCTAAGCAGGGCTGTAACACAGTGAGACTGCCATACCCAAACAGAGACAGACAATGCCCAAGGACCTGGGATACAGAAATGAGAGCACTTGACTTTCAGGACTGGTTTCTGACAATAAGTATCAAAATATTGAAAGGAAAAATATATATTTTTTTTAAATTTTACTATAGGGATCTGAGAAATAAGAACACACAAGGCATACCAACCATTTAACCTCATGGGCCTGGGAAACATGAACCGATTTAAGAATGGCTATTTAAAGCTATTATGCAACTGCAATTACAGTGTGATTTAAAACATTAACTGAACTACTAGAAACGAGACTTGTGGAGGAATTGGTTAATAATTCTTGTGGAACAACTCTTGTGAACTGATAGCAAGAAATTAGAAGGTGACAGTCAGAACAGTTGGAACAAAACTTCAGCCAAGGAACTTCTCAGTTGATTTAATTTTGACAACAATATAGTGAAAAATGTGAGATGACGCAAAATGAAATTCAAGCTAAATAACACAGTAGCAAGGTTAATTTCTGAGGAGATTTCACTGATGGGAAGAAAAGCTCGAGATCATGGTAAGCTTTCTCTAGGTGTAGTGAAAAGGGAAGAATAAGAGAAGCATGCATGAGAGGCACAGAGGCCTGGAAGAATGAGGAGTTTGCTTTTCTCATGAAAGTTTCTCTTACCTTGTGTAGTAGGTTCATTTACAAATGAAATAAAGACTGCCATGAAAATCACATACAGTGCCTGAAGTCTGCCTGAGTTATGTGAGATTGAACAGCTTCTTAAATTCCAGATATTCTTTTCAAATCACTTCAGGAATTGACTGAGGAATTTAAGTTATTACCATTCTTGCCATCTCTGGTAATATTTCACTTACATGTTTTTGAATTTTTTTTTCAAAACTACTTACATAAACAGCTATGCATGTACATATTTGGATGGATAGAGAGGAAATTGTATGTTTCTGTCTGGAATTTCATGTGAGTAACATAAATTAACATCCATAGGACTGGGACTCAAGCAATATGTGTACTATGAAACCAGAGAGCTATTTTCACTTAATTCACCTCACTAGCATTTACTCTGCATTGTTGAATTCCATCTTATATGACAGCCTCCTACCCTCATATTGCCCCTGCACTGTATAGCGTAAAGGCATAGGTTTGCTTAATACCCACAGTATTGCTGTATGCAGTAGATGTCTGTGTGAAGTTTCTTACATAAGTTGTTGCAGAGAGCTTTAGAACTGAAAATACTGCCAATCAAAAGACACAGACCATCTCTAGAGTATAACAATATCTATATATGTGACTTCATCCTGAAAGCCATGAGGCAAGAGGTTTTTAAAATAAACTGCCTGCTATTTAACATGTGCTGACAAGTTTTATGTGTTATTAAAACATTTAACACAATTGCAAATGACTACTCATAATTAAATACTTTTTAGGTTCTTAACTATTAAAATGAAACTTTGTTGGTTCGCTGTAATATTTATTAAACTAATTTTATGGTTAAACAAGTTAGAAATCCCTGCTCCACAATTTTTATTTATATTATTCCAAAAGTGAGTCATGCTATCTAAAACTATGAGAAAGTAAGTGAACACCACCTAATGGAAACCTTTTTTCAGGAGTGATATATTGAACTCAAAGCATACAGAGATCAGCAGCAGTCCCTCTGTTGCATTCAATTAAAATGCCCTTAAGTGCTCTGCTATGTATGCAGCATCTTTATGTAGATTAATATTAGACATTATTCTTTCTATGCAGCCTTACAAGTTTCATTCTCAGATGAGCACTTATTTAATATGGGACTTGCTTGCTTTTCACAGAAACTCCTTGGCTGCTGTCCTTTGTAAATCCCAAAGAATTTGGATTCCTTGTGCACTAGGCATGAAAGGATTTCTTCCCTGTACTCCTCCAAGAACAGTTTTAATAGGCACTCCTCATATTTACTGTGTAAGCCTATTTGGCCTGTTAGGTTTTAAAATTAAATACTGGTTACCTTTTTCTCAATCTCTGTGCTCTCTGCTACAATGGGAATGAAGCTCAGTTAAGATTCTATCCTAGTACGTATCTTCTCCTTTTTGAGTTTCATTAAAGTGTCTTTGGCTGCCAGGATACAGAATGATAAACAGATACCATGTCAAGTGATTTAAACTTCCCATCATTTTCCCTGATATTGATTTCTGCCAAATATTTGCTTTTCCATTCATTTCAGCTGAGAAAAATGCAAATTAATGGTTCAAAAATGGGCTCCTTTTATCTTTACCAGGATTAAATGTGTCAGAGTAAAAACAATGACTAAAAACTTAATTACAGTTAAAATGACGAAAATATTATTGATTCTATTTCTTTGTATAGTATGTTAATTATTGATTTAACTAAATTAGTTTAATAAGATTTGAATAAACGAAAACATTTTCCTATCACAGACTGAGCAAACATGAGATGAACTTTGTTTAGCTTTAAGCAATTTAATTGCATACCAAATAATACATATATTTTATAGGGAAAATGTTTATTTCACTTGGCATTACATCAATAACCTCTAATATATACTGCACCTAATTTGTAAGCACAGGTGTTCATAACACAAAACCCACTGCAGATAAAGCTAGCAATAACTTACTATGAAATCTAACTGGTAACCAAACAAGGAACAAATGATATACATAAACTTCCCAGTAATATGTGATAAAAATTCCTCTCTTTCTTCCTGCTTATTGAGACATGTTGGCTTGATCCTTCTGTATTTGCAACCTAGACTTGCATTTATCGTTAGTTAAACATTTTGAAGTTTAACTCCTGAGAGTCTAGACTACTCACATCCAGCAAAGCTATTGCACACATACATAGCTTTAAGCTTCCGATTAGTCCTATATCACTGATTGGGTTTATTACACAAAACAAGTTGAGTTAAAGTTTCAGTCTTTCAGTTGAGGATACACTTAGGCTCACTGCTGAATCAAGCATGTCCACTCACCTGAGGATCAGACTTCAGGATCAAACCTCTAAGTGGTGTGCCTACCTTAGAAGTGTGTGAATGATGTGTGAATGGACATCAGCTTGCGATATAGTTTGTGATCATTCCAATTCATTTACCATATCTTGCTATGTGTAGTCCTCTCAGTAAGGTACCAGCATTCCTCTTTCACCTGGCATGATCAGCTTGTCTCTTCTTGATACAAGTGGGCTTCCCAATAGAGGACACCAATCTCTTCCATGGAGAGATTGGGATTACATGGAGAAATGTGAAAATTTATTAATTGACCAGAAAGGGAGAAAGAATATTAGGAGGGTTCCTTGCAGAGGTATAGAGACATTCACGTGATTTCTCCACAGATGGTAAATGTGACTCCCCAGCTTTGACAGAAGCACGGCCCAAGATTTTGACCTAGATCTGCCCGGTACCAAGGAAAGAGCTAAATCTGACACTTAGACATATGGTGATATAGCCATGGCCTTCTAAGGCTTCCTTAATGTGAAGATGACAGCAGAAACAGTAGTTTTATTTCCATACCCAGATGTAAAAAGAGGCCACAGTTGTTCTGTTCATCCTGCCTGAGGTTAGTGCATCAATCAAGAAGGAATCATGGGGGGGGGGGGGGGGGGGGGTTTAAGACCAAGTCAGTGATCTTCAGATGCCAAACCCCAGCCTCCAGTGTGTGCTGTCTTCATGGTTTCTTTCCTGATCAGGGGACAGAGATCACACAACCTCTCCACTGCAGCAACAGTGGGAATGGCTGGAGGGTATAGAAAATGCAAAATCAGGAAAAGACCGACTTGGAGTTTGTTACAAGATCACAAGGGACATTGTATGTGGCAGGATAAGAGGAAATTGCTTGCTTGCATGGAAGAATTGTAAAGGTAAGAATTTTTTAATATATCATTGCATTAGGACCAACCTGAAATTGAAAGTACTATTTCCTTCATGCACTTTTAAAGAAAACTGTTAGTGAAAAACTATTGGTTTAGGCAACAGTACCTGCCTGTTGTTCAAACATAGAAAGGTTTCTGGAATTAAAGTTTTTTTACAGAAATTTACTTAGTTTTGAGTAATATATCATCAATGTCAACTACATTCGTTAAAACTTATGTTTCATTAGCATTGTGGCAAATCTCTCATTTCAGAACTGAGCATTCTTAACACTTTGTTTCACTTGAGATTCAGTTTTTTCCTTGTGTGTATCCTGATGATTCTAAGAACTTATCCAAATTTAAAGTATTAAGCACAGAAGTATTCCTTGGTGTCATGCACAGACCTTTCATTTCATTAATAGGTATAATCATACACACTCATAGTAGTGCTTAAGCATTATAGGATGTAAGTATGAATATACTCAAATAAGTCATACCTAGTTCTGTGTAAGTTTGCCATCTCAGGAAAAGAGGTAATTCTACACAAAGAATTTAACAATTTAAGTTTTTGTGGTGAGTTCTAACCATCAGAACCAAAAAGAAGATCTCAAGTGATCAAGAAAGGAACAGAAAGAGAGAAAATATGTTACAGGACAGTGCCTTTAAAATAAGGGAGCCATACTGGGTTTAATAACTACTTTATGTGGATTTGAGTTTAGAATCTCAGAACAAACTGACAGCTTGGGAATCTGGTCGAGACTCTTCAGTTCCCCATCTCTCACTGTCATTGTAAAAAAGATTCAGAGTAACCACATGGCAAAGTCCTTACTGGCATCTACAGTGATGACTTACCATCCAGCCTTCTCCTACAATAATCCTATTCAAGAATCGTATTCAACATTTATGGAAAATATCTTCTATAGAGACAAACGGAAAAAAGATGGCTCCCACATGTCTTATCAGTCTCTGTGATTTAGGCTGTCTGACTTAAACAAGGCATGTCTCTTGATCAAGAAAATAAAAAAATTAACTTCTTCGGATTTATTACAAACCACTTAGTAGAGGTTAATCCTTCAAAAAGGCTGACAGAGGATCTGGGATCTCTGTTTTTACACCAATTCTGATAGATCTATAGCTAATGGATCCAGGACTTGATCCATTCTTCATTATGAGAAACAGCCACTATCTTCCATTTACCCATGCCCATTGTGAACATATGCCTTAAACTTCCCCTACTACCATTCTACTTTCACCCAAGCACTCTGCTTTTTTACCTTTTACACGAATCCTTACCTTTTCCCCTCCCCTTCTTTTCCCCCTACTTTGTCAGCTGTTCAGCAGAATGCCCAGTACATGCTCTATCGTCATTTCAGTTGAGGATAAGGTCTCATTGTTCTCCACTCAGACAGAGAACTGCTTTCCTAAAACCGATTGCATTTGCAATCTCTTCCAGGCTAGTTCAGTATTAAAGTTTCCCTTACTCACTGTCTTCATGTGGTTTTCCTCCTATAGAACTCACTATTGTCGGGTCTCAGGAGAGTGCAGTTGTGCCGCAGCACCTTTTTCAGTCTGCGTCACTAGAACATCATAGTCTGGAACCGCTTTTCCATCTTGCGGTTCACCCATTTTATTTCCTCTGCCCTCTCTGAATTCTCAGCAAGGAGATTTTTTTTCCTTTCCTAACTGTGGGGCTTAAGGGATCACAATATTGCAGTTATTTGTGGCTTGGCTTTCTCTCTATATTTCTCTCGTCTTACAATGCTGGTCTCCCACCAGTTTAAACTTCTAAGGTAGTTAGTTCTTTCAAGCTACGAAGCCAAGAAACAAAGAAAAATACTTTCTTTATACTATTTCTGTTCTCACTTAAAGCCATTGTTAAGTGAAGTGCTATTGTTGCATCTGGCAGCTAAAGAGATAAAAGTATATAGTAATTACCTTTGTTATCTGTAATCATTAAAAAAATTCAAAGGCTCATGGCCCTTTCTGCCTAGGTCCAGCTCATGCATTAAGGCTGCTAATGCATAAAGCTTTTGTCCATGACATTTGTTCTACCTACTGAAGTCAAGTTTATCTCCTGTGCTGGGATTGAATTTGGACTTTGGTCAACTGCACCATGTGCATAGGAAATTCCCCATGTAAAAGAGTAGTAGGTAGATCAATTTAACCACTTAAGGTTTTTTAAATCTATTAATCTTTACATAACATTGTTATTATATATGGATTACATTTTTATATTCTGGTATTTTCACAAAAGTCTATTTTAAGACATTCTCCACCAACTACTAATGCAGAGGCAATCCCCATGTCAGAAAACTCCCCCGCTATACTGGTTTTAGTATAAATATTGAGTTCATAAATTATGATAAAATACACTCCATAAAGGTAACAAAGAACATGCACGCCTGTTCCTTAACAAAGAGTTAATTTTAAAATGCAGTGATACCCCTTTACTAAAAAACTATCATTCTTCTCAAAAAGTCTAGTTTTGACTTGCTAAAATGAAGAAACCTAGCTTCACATAACTCCTGGAGATAATACTGTCTAGAACTAATACAACCTCAGCTGTTTTGACAGCATTTCAATCTGATTAGAAATACTCATGGTAGAACATCGTTACGAGAACATCAAGCCTGTAGAAAGCAAATGCCACTAACTTCTGTAATACACAGCAGATGTCAAACACTTTTCGATCTAATCATAAATAACTGACTGTGGAATTGCTTTGATACAGCTTGAAAACCTAAATATTGCCAGCTTATTACTGTAAACTACCAAGAGTTCTCCTGGTGATTTGATGTTATTTTATTTTCCTCAATGATAACACGGTCTCCTATACTAACACAACTACACTACTTTAGGGTGAAGGATACAATCTGTTTATTACTCTATTTTAAATATTATAAGCTGTCTATCTTATGTCGGATTCTAATCCTGTTTTAACAAGACAGATGTTCTCCATGTTTATCTGAAGTATGTAGTCTGCTTAGTTGCACAATTAAGATTTTAAATTAAGGCCTGTAGAATGCCACCCTCAGAGCGGACTCTCAGATAGGCTTTATCCTTGGAAACACATGCACTCACACAGTTAATTTACAGCAATAAACCCCTTTCAACCAGTCATATTTCTCCCTTGACTTCAATAAGAGTTGAATCACATCCATAAAGATAATCAGTTATAGAAACTGGAGTCTGCAATCTTGAATAGTAACAAGAAAAGAGTGCAGCACTACAGATCCAGCTGCCAAGCCAGTGAGAAAGGCTCTGTACCTTCACAGGGAGGAAAAACACATGCACATCTCCTTGATGAATTGTGGCACATTGTTGTCATTTCTTCCAGGAATAAAATGCAGAGGGCACAGTGACTGCTACACCACAAGTAAATATGAAAATAGTGATTATCTCATCACCAAAGCTTCTAGTTTTTGGCTTGTAATGCTTGCACTCTTTAAAATGCTCCTGAAAACACTTTACTCCATCTTTGCTCTGAGGCATCAAATGATGCCAAGAAAAGAGTTGACAATTTTTTCAATCTGAAGACTATTTCCTGAATTCAGATAAGATGTGAATTATAATTAATTTAAGAACAAAAAGTAATACCACAGCTATTATAAGTGAATATGTATAAAGCAATGGTGGTTTTCATATTACAACTTGTATTCCTTGTTTATAAATCAATTTGTCAAGGTCAGAGGAAGACACTCTCCTACAGGATATGAAAATTTTCCAGAGACCTACATACTAAGCTGCACAAAAACCGTGAAGAGGTTTCAGAATTAATTATTTCTGTTGTGGCATTGCTGTTTAAAAAAGGCAGGACAAACCCAGCATTTCGTTTTACAATTTTGACTTTCCCATACTTGCAATACATGCTGGTGTTGGAACAGGGGAATAAAATACTTTTCTTTCCAGTACCTAAAATCTTCTACATCTTTGAAATTCATGTTTTCCACCCCTACTAAACTTACTTAAGAAATGAACATTTGATATTGCCAGTTGTAAACCAAATATTATTTCACGGGATTTAAAGTTTCTTAACAATTTGTCAGAATTTAGAACTGAAATAGATAATGGGACTGCATCAATCATCATTCAGCAAGCTTTCCCATTGCCACGTTGTACAACATGGTTTCACTGTTTTATCAGACTGTACTCCACAAGCCCTTTATACTGGCATAGTTTGGTACTGCTCCCAAAATAAACTGACCTGGTCCTTCTGCCACCTACTCCTTTCGAGCTGCAGGCCACCTGTTCAGCTTCATTACAGCACCAGTGTTTGCACATCAACACAAACACAGGTTGGAGAATTGGCCCAGATGAAAAGTCACCTTTCGCTTTTGCTGAGTAAGAATGAACACAGGAGAATTGGTAGAGGATGGGACTTCCTTAAGGAGTACCACTGGTTTATGCCAAACTGGAAAGCTGATGAATTTATAGTACCTGATTTATATTCTGAGGGATATTTTTGGACTTGGTAGTATTTAAACTACAGCTGTGAATTTTACTTGTTCTAAAGATACCCTTTAGCAGAGCGGCACAAAAGCAGGCAACCAAAGGAGTTGTGGAATCTCCATCCCTGCAGGTTTTTTGGACTTGGCCAGACAAAGCCATGGCTGACCTAATGTGAATGATGGTCTTCCCTGGAGCACAAAGTTTGACTAGAAACCTTCAGTGGTCCAACCACATTCCCATGACCTGTGATTTGAGGTACTCAAATAAAGATGGTAAGTACTCAGTTAAATAAAAAAAATACACATGGGATTGCCTCTCACCATGTATGTAGTGAATTTATTTTTACCTCTGAAATCTACTCTATCCTGTCAATGCATGTTTTCAAAGCACTCCATAGATAGCAAGAGGGAAAGTCCTTTATGAAGGTAAGCAAACAAAATTGAGATTATTTCAAATTACATTGCCTTTTCCTAATACTTCGGGGGCTGGAGGACAGAAAATTGACAATCCTTGCACTCTAGCTAACCTGCTTTTACCTATTCCCCAAATACCTAATTAACAGAGAGCTTCCTCCTTGTGGAAGCCCAGCCTTAAAAGTGTTCTTGGGAAAAAGGGCACTGAACGCATCATTGCAAGATGCCTGGCAGAATATAACTTCAGTGGGGAAATGATAAGCCAGCTGCGTAGGGAACACTTGATACATAGGTGCACAGGATGCAGTCTAACTCCATTAGGAGCCCAGACCACATGCTGGGAAGTAAAGGGAATTCATGATGAAAACAGAATGGGGCACAGCTAGAACAGGATGCATAAAGGCAGACTGCTGTAAGATATTACTAATACTTACAGAATATGTCACTGTAGTGGATCTCTTTTCACTGTGTAATTCACAAAGTATTAGATTATTTCTAATTTAAAATGCAAGTGAAGTTTGTGGCCATGAGACAGGAAAGTGAGAGCTGTTCAAGTATTCTGAATGTCCAGGAGATTCTATGGAGTCTTGCGCAAGTATCTAGAAACTATGGTATTTAATTGTTTGGGCAAGGCACAAGCTTTGCCCAGGTGGCAAGGCTATAGCATATTACCCATTAAGGCAAATGGAATTATGTTCATTAAAAACCATGAGCTTCTAAGCTTCATTTTAGCCTTAGAGCCCTAAGGCTCCAGCTAAAAGCTTAGATTTCAGGGCTTAGACGTCCATCTAGATAATTTTGTTAACACAGGAATAACTTGAAGCACCTGAGCAGTCCCAGTGAAGTCTGTGCAAGTAGTCACTTAGATATTTTGCTTGAACTGACTCACGTAAGAGCTAAATACTGAAACTCTGAGCAAGTTAAGTATTGGAATAGACCCTTCCCTTAAAAATGCTCTTTAATAATTTTCAAATTATCACTATGCTAGATCTTTTAAAAGCATTGTTGAATAAAGAGCTGACAAAGTTTATTCGAAGTGTTGTCTATTTGTGCTTTTTTTTTTTTTTTTTTCACAGTATACCAGGTGAGTTTACTGGCACTCCATTTACTTCAAGCAAGATATTTAACTCTGCATTTGCTTAACAAATATTAAATTATACATCTTTCTAGACACCACTTATATCCTGTGGCTGCACAGGTCATGAACAGAAATTCACCTTAATTTTTTTAGCCTCCAGATGCACTGGTTCTTCTATCATAATAGGCTATTACCTGAATATATCCAGTGTACAATTTGTTAATGTCATGAGCAGAAAAATTACATTGTACATTTTGCAAAGCCCTGGCAGAAAAGATACAGAACACCTCTTCACAAAGGCTAGATTAATATGCTTAGAAGTTTCAAAAGTTATTTTCTTATCAATATCCACTGATGGAAAAAAGAGCTTCCACATTACAGGAGATGACATAAGTTTAGAATGCTTATATCACCTTTGAAAAAATACAATCATACATCAACCCAGATGATTGATTAAGAATACCAGCTCCCAGCAGCTCCAAGTTAGTAAGTATACCACTACACGCATTTTGACTAAATGTATTGACATTTCTATGCACATAAACTGCTAAGCAACAGAATATATACTGAAATATATATGTACTGAAACATACTGTAAAGTCTGTTATAAAGTGACACTGTATGTAAGGAACAAATGTTAATTACAGTAGAAGCACAGTGTTTGTAGCAGCAGCAAAAAACAACAGAACCAGTTGTTACTTAAAAAAAAAAAAAAAACCTACAAAAAGACCAAACAACACAACATTTCCTGATTAGGTAACCATTCTTACGGTTATTTTCCTGGTAATTTTAAGAACTACAGTAAAAACTGTTTGTTAACAAAGAATCAGTCAGTCCTGTCCAGCCAAAAGAGTGCAGCAGAAATCAAGAGCCTTGCAAACAATAAATAGAAATGCACTAGTAGTCCCTGGAGCAGCAGCATCAACGTATCTCACTTCCCCCAGATTTGTGTTTTGTTTTACTATACATTCCACTGCAGTCTTCCCTACCTTCCATAAGTTAAAACACAACAGGGTTCTAATCACTGTTGAAGCCTGGTCTGGTCCACCAGCAAATATACAGTAAGCTGACTGCACGTGCAGATGGACCAAGTATTGCCTCAGCCCACTGGGTTTCTGCAGCAACGCTACCTAGGAGCTTCATATTATAACACATTAATATAAGACCAGCCATAAATACAAAGACCTGTTGTGGCTTACCACAAAAATTTCTGATCACACATACTAAATAAAACATTTTAAAAAGTCACAAAAGTTATTTTTAAAACTCCACACTTCTATTACTTAGTTAAATACAGTTTTGCACTATCAATGGAAATACTTTCTTCTGACCTTCCTCCCACCCAAGAAGTGGCATTCACAAACACCACCCTAAGACTTTTTACTGTCAGGTTAATACCTCTGCAAACTCTGATGACAAAAGCTAGGACAGCCATGAATTTATGCTACAGGAAGTACCTCGATTACTGGAGCTGTTAAAAAATTCATGTCCCAGTCATATTTTGACTTTGGCCTGTTCTCAGATACTCCAAATTAAAATTCAGATGGATCTCTGACTTTTCAAGGATTTTACATAAAATACACTTCATAAAGACAGAATGTTTTGTCTGTTAAAGTCAGAGGCAGGTCTTCTGCTGACTGCACTGGAACAACACCAAACTGCATTCTTCAAAATGAGACTATGTGTTTGCCAAAAAAAATTTAACTTGCTTGCCTAATTCATCATCAGTCTTAAATAATTATCTGATTTTAAATGATTCTGCTTGTCTAGGATTTATCCTAAAATAGCAACAGTGGTATTATAAACCTCTGGGAAGACAGCTGCCAAAATAAAGAGGTCCTGTATCTGTGGGAGTCAACGTATGTAGGTTGTTAAAACTGCTGATTTCAGTAGCATTTCACACCAGCAGACAACCTGGCCTATGCACTTCCTAGCGCAAAACTGGAAATCTCTCATACTTGATTCAGGAATCCATGTCCTATTACACTGGCCTTCATAACCAACAGTCAGTATAAGTTGTGCTCTAGCAATGCATGTTTGTAGAAACAGAACAAAATTTACGTAATTGATCTTCCACCTGTGTAACAAGTTGGCTTAGCTTGAATGATGAGCCCTTCCAACACACAGTATTATAAACATCACAATAAGACACAGGAGTAACTCTGCTTGCTAGGAGAAAACCTGTTCTATGCAGGTAGTTCTTTGTGGAAAAAGTGGTAAAAATAGTTTTTACTCCTAGCGAATGAGAGTATATGAATGGAACAATGCATCATATTTTAATAAAAAATCTAGTATATTTTTCTATGCTTATCTCCATGGACAAATAATATTATTACATTAATTTTAGAGCACCCATAGCCATAACTAGCACACTACAAGCACAGAAGTTGCATTACCTTCTCAAAATAAATACAGCCTAATTTTAAACATAAGAGAAGCAGCGAGTCTTTAAAAAAATTGAGAGAACTGAAGGTGAGGGAAACAACAGTAAGTTCACAGTACTGTGCAATACAAAATCAAGATGTTAAAAACCTGCAAAATTGATGATTCTAAATTTATTTCTTTTTACGCTTTATCCAGAAACTTGTTGATGCCAACTGCTGTTCAAACCAGTTACTCTGATTGCTTGGCTCAAGTGGAATTTCACTGTAAAATTTTTAAAGGCTTATACTTCTCTTGCCTGGGCAGATTCACAGCTACTGAAATAATTAGTATTAAATTCATGTAAAATTTGGCAGATATAAAAGGAGATATACTCTATTTGTTTAGACTTTGGCCATGATGTGCAATGAAGGATACTCTCTTCAGATCTCAGTTTGCTTTCAGTATGGAAAACACTCACCTGATTCTGATGAAAATAAACTCATCTGTAAGGCCCTCTACATACTCTAACGTAGGCAGATGCTGGAGCTATGTAGGTGTATGCACTCACGAGCTTTATAACTCATTATTCATCTTTGAATCTTTTTATTAATGTAATTAAGCAACTTCATCTCATATTTTTGGCATGTGTTCAAAATACTTATACATCCTTCAATTAAATTTACAGGAAAACAGACCCACTTACATAGCTAGAATGTACACTAGGGTTGACCCACAGAAATGGCATCAGCTCACTGGTTTTCCTTGTTTCGGTACAGCTAGAACCAAACACGAATGACACTTGCAAGACAAAACCTAACTACAGAATCCAAACAGATACCATTAGGTATGTATTTAAATATGAGTGATGAAATTAAGAAATTAGCTGAGAAGTTAAATTCCTCTGTAGGCCTGTAGGTTTTTTTGCCATGCAGGAGAAAATCACTGTAGAGCTCATGAAGAGCTCAAGGATATATCAGAAGACTATCAACATTCTGGGAAAAAGACTGTTTGCATAAAGCATGTGTTCAGCAAGCTCCAGTCATTTTTCTCCCATTCATTATAAAACAGTTTTACAGAAGCATACATTACTACAGAATATTCAGTTTATACCAGCAATACATCTAGCTTACACCTCAGGAACAAGGAGGAGGTATGAACTTGGCAGTAAGTTAAAACAAGGTAGGTGACTCATGGGGCTACCATGCCCTTTGCCACTCTGTAAAACTACTATACCCCAGCCCTCTTGAAGGGCTTAGTCATACTCATGTCAATAATGTCCAACAAACTTCCCTCGTTCATGCCCTTCTGCATTTACCACTGGTGCCACTTCTAGAAGATTGTAGCATTACTGCAGTATTTCAGAAATTTCCCTTTCTGGTTTTTCACAAACCTGAATAGCACCCACAAGGGCCGCTTCTCCCAGTTTGGCAAGTCCATCTTCAGATACGTTCTCTACCCTATTTCCACACTGTCCCCAGTTACTACTGTAGTTATTAGTACATAATCTGAGTTATCTGTTACCTGGATTTGTTGGTCACCATCTCATGACCAGAAGTCTAGCAACAAATGTCAGCACAGATACCAATAAGCAGATTGGGATTTTTTTTCTCTAAGGAAGAAGGATTAATCTTCCTGACTGAGAACAAATTTTTTTTCTGAACTATCGGTTCATCCCCCGCCCCAGACCTTGCCATTCCACTTTCTGAATAGACGGTCGCATTTGTCTGAGAGAGAAATTCTGCCTCACATTTCCAAATTGGTCTTACAAACAGGGACACATCTAACTTAATGAGAATAAAATGAAAGAAAAGCATCCACTCAGACTAATGACATGTGAGTATAATAGTGCAATAGAAAAGGAATAGGCCCAAGACTTGAAATGGTGTTGTGTGAGCTGTATTCATCAAAAATCTAAAGAAGCAAGGGTAATTTCATTTGGTGTTATCATGGAACACATCAGGGCAGAAGACCCGGAGCTGAAATAGTAATTGCTCAAACAAAAAAATTTTTGAATGGATATTTCTTATTTCTGAGTTCCTTTGTAATGACATGGATTTTGCATTTGCATTTTCTCCTGCATCTTACACCTGAACTTTACAGTATCCTCATCTTAAGCATTTGCAGTAAGATTTACTTTGGAATATGTTGATTAAAAAATACTAGCAGCTGAATGGATTCTGCCTGAACAGAATGAAATGGCTGTTACACATGAGAGCATAAACCCTTTTCCACGTTCATCCACAGGATTTGAAAGGATGATCTTCCCAGGAGAGGCAGAGAAAAAGATAGTAATGAAGGCTGGAAAGCACAAACTGATCCAGGGATTAAAAGCAAGGTTAGCAGAGAGGTACAAGAAGCATGTTTATACAGACAAAGCTGTGCCATGCAGACAGAAATTAAATACTTCCATATGTGCCAACTCTAGTGCTGGAAGCAGTGTACTGCATTAGCACTGTGCTCTTCAAGGCAACATTCTAGTTCATACCAAGCTGGTAATCATGGGCATTGCTATGCTAATGACATCCTAAAGGCTATCGTCCTTAGCCCAGCACTGTCTTGTGCCATAATTACAAAGGGCTTTTAGTACACAGGAGTGAGTTTTGAGACCAGTCTGACAGGGACAGTTGCTCAAAGCTAGTTGTAGGAAAGGAAAAGAGGGAGATCAGCAGGGTCCATAAGTCAGAGTTATCTCCTGAAAAAATAAGTGTTGAATACCTTGGGTCACATCTACAGCAGCTGTAAGCTGGCACAGAGCCACTGAAAACTCAGAGCTATGCAAAACGCTAGTGGCTGGGTCTGGTCACAAAATTAAATCCAGTGCTGAGCAGTTACTTCTGAATGTGTTTGCTTGTGCATTATGCACTAGACCCTCCTTTCTTAATTACAGTAATCACCTGTGTAACTGCCAAGCTGTGTTGTGTAAGTATGCTCCTTAGGCATTAATGTCCCCTTTCAGAAAACTTTGTCCTAAGGGTGAGAAATAAATACAGACAGCCAAAATTCATAGGTGTTCAGACTGGTGAAAAGTGGAAGAATTTTATCTTTGAAAATCTATGCATATTTAGTAGGAGCTGATAGGTGGCAAAAATCAATTTTTTGATCTTTACAGTTAGCAGCTAACAAGACTAGCAGGATATGTTTAGAAAAAGGAGTGGAGACATATGCACAGAAAACCAAGTATGATGAAGCTGCCACGTAAAATAATTCACTAATTCCCAGACAGCCACATCACAAAACTATGGAAGAAGCAAACCAGATGGCAAATGTTAACACAAATAGCTTATAAACAGCTTATCATAATGAACAAATATGTACTGTGTAGCATATGCAAAGGACATCTAACCTATATTATCTGTGCTATAATAGGAATACTTTGGGTGTAATACAGTTCTTTGAAATGCAGAAAATCAGTAGCTACCTAGCCAAGTTTATGCACCATCTACAAGTCCGTGGAACAGATGGCAGAACCACAGTACAGACTTCCCAAAAATAACTACATAGTTAAAAAAATATACATCTGATCTCATTGTCCTAATGCAAATCCTCTGATGGTGCTATCAAAACACTTCATGGTATTTAGACTGCATTTATAAGACTAATTACAACTGTAGGGAAATTAGCTGGCTTGGAAATAGATAGAGCACTAACTGGAGTAGGGAACTGCATCCTGCTGGCTGGTCATTTGAGGTTTTTGTAGTTTTCCAGACATACATTGCATGCGTGCTCAGCTCCACACTACCAGAGTTATGTGGTTATCACCATCAGAACTACTTAATTCAGGTTGGGCATGTTGGTGTGAATTGCTGTCATACCTAAGACTTCAATACAGATACTTCCTCCTCCCCCTCCCTGCAAGAAAGCCTGAAAAACAATTGGTGAAACTTTACAGCCTAGGCTAATTAGCCTCTGGCAATCCTAAAACCCTTGACAAGATCTGAATGGCAGCAAGACACTAATTTGGTAAGTAAACATTTAAGAAAAACTTTATACAAGTCATCAGAAGAAGCTTTCATACAGGCTGAGCTGTTGATAAAACACTGGCGTGATATAGACAGAATCTGAAAGCAAAGCATATAGAAAAGAACAATACGTTATTAAGTTGAAGGTGGGACATCCAATCTTCCATACTAAAATGAGTCACTCAAGAAAAGTTGCGAGCAATGCAATAGCAAAATCTGCAGATGACACAACTGTGTTGCAGATAATCAAGATGAAATGCTGTGAGAAGTATCAGAGGATCTTTACAAAGCTCGGCAAATGGGGAGCAACAAATAAGATTCAGGACTGTGCCACTCAAGGCAAAGATGGCCTAATCTGAACTTTTTTTGCTTCTCAGCTGTCATTCACTGATGATCATTTAATTAAGAATGCTGGTCAGTGTGCAATAATGTCCCAAAAAGCAAACAAAAAACAAGGATGTTCAAAGAAATATAAAATCTTTGCAGAAAGCAGCACTGCCCTCTCACCTGCAAGACACTGTTCAGTTCAATTCAACTTGCTTTAAAAACCTTAAAAAATTAAGAGCTGCGGGAGAAACAGAAAGTTCAACAAAGCAGCCTCATTCTTTTACTTTCTTCCTTACTGTGTGGGCCAACTGACAGCTTTGGCTGGGTAAGGGTTGGTATTCATCTGCAGCACTCAGAACACCTTTGGATGGCTAAATAACGCACACAAGTGGCCCATCATTCAGGATCACAGCAGCATTCTTTCTTTGCTTCACTCATTTATCTTTTTCCCATGGGCTCCACTCCTGTGATACCACTCTACAAACTCTGACTCTTTGCTGCGCCATTCCTTCGTCAAAATGCAATATATTCCACAGACAGCATATAGCATTTATATTTGCAGACTGCCTGTTTGAACTATAGGACTCCTCTAGCTTGATTCAAACATATATAGTGAATTTCCAAGGGTTCTGAAAATTCTGGCATTTATTTAAAATTACAAAGCCAGAAATACATCACAATCTAATCCTCCTTCCAATCTATACCACATAAAACCAGCTTTTTGTATGACAATTTTCTCACTTTTCTTCAAAGACAAACTTAACTATGTGAGAGCTGTAAAGTAATTGCTATATTTTTCACATATTTCCTGCATTACTCTACAAAAATATATAGCAGGTGTGTCAATAACTGCAGTCTAGTTATTTATGAAAACATTGAAAAAAAGTTTAAGCAGGTAATTTACACAAGTGAAGGTAAGGGCCCAAGATTTTTCTCAACTGTCATCGCCTCCCAAACAGAGAAGGCAAAGAATCTTCCCACTGAGAAAATAAAACCAGACTCTTACTTTTTCATAATCTCATCCTTGAAAACTGTTAAAAAAGCAACAGTTAGCAAAGGCTTAACATGGACTCTTAACTCAATGTGGAATGATACTGCAGTAATACTTCTACAATGAAAACAGCAGCTTGGATGTTTAACAAAATCATAATACAAAACACCAAATAAAAGTAAAGACAGCCAAACTTGCTGAGGCTATTCATGCCACCTCTACCCAGCAAGCACACTTCTCATTCCTGATCAGCAAAGTCCCAGGAGACAAACTGAGTTTCAAAGTCAGCTGGTGCCAGGTATCTGGGAACATCAATATTGGGATCGTCAGCGGAACAAACCGCAGATTTGGGGCTTTCCTGTTCTTTGACACTCAGAATGGTTTTGCTTTCTGATCCTTGAAACTGCCCTCCTGTGTGGTTTATGTGACTACCTCTTTCCACTCTGCTCAGCACTGGAAAAGCGTCAGCCGTGTCCAGTCTGTGGAACCGCATTTTAACAGAAGTTGTGTGTGAACTGGAAATGGTACAGCATGGAACAGTAATAATTAGAAACCTAGATAGCATCATCTGTGAAAAGAAGATTGAAAATGTTTACCCTGAGGAAGAAAAGAATGAACATGAAATCTAAAAACAAACTACAGATACTCTGATAATGCAAAAAAAGAAGGAATAACCTGTCCTCCGTGTCTTTGATGGACAGGCAAAGGACCCATTGTTTTAGGCTTCTGCAGCAGTGTTTAGCCTTAAGTAACAGGAAAGCCTTCAGATGTTCAGGAAAACTTTGTAGCTGGGAGAACAGGCTAAGATCTGAGACAAATGGCTTGAGGAGGCATCATCAGATGACTTTAAAAATATGTTAAACAATGTGAGTGACATGTTATTAACAATGCTTTGCCCTGTCTCCTATGACTGTCACTTACTCTGCTATTACACTGCAAGAACTCAACAACTCTTTCCATCATTGAAAAAGATGAGAAAGTGGTGACAATCAGAGAAGTAGATTTATTCAGCAACAGTCTGAGAAGGCAGGAGTTCATGTGTCACAAATCAAAAGGGCACAGAACACATGACCTGGTTGGCACCTTAATTAAAAGACAAAAAAAAAAAGTCAGACTTCAGTGAAGTCCCTTTCAAAATGTCAGCAGAAAAACAGTATGTTAAATATTTAAGTTGTGAAGTACTGTCATAAATCAAAATTGGTTAAGACACAAAAATAAAGAAACAGTAATAAGTGGCCAATTTTCTTTACTGAAAAAGTAAGTTGATCGGTATAAGATCAAGCTGTTTGTTTCTTTTTAAGTATAACTGGAACAAAAGCTGAGTAGTAAGCAAGAAAAAACTGCAGGTGCTTCAAAGTTATTTAGGGTGGTCAAGTCCAGACAGGACTGTGAGAAGTTTACAAGAGAAACCAAAGCAATCGCCAAAAAGGCAATGAAACTCAATGTTAGTACATACAAAATAACCCTTATTGGACAGAAGAAAAAAGGAAGAGCATACTTTCATCATCTTAAATTAACTGTGCAAACTAGGGAAAATAGTCTGGTATCGCTGTAGAAAACTCATTAAAGACCTCAGCTCAGTGCTGAGCTGTGGTAAAAAAGCAGACATGATGTTTTGAAGGATAAGAAATAGGATGGTGAATAATACAGAAAGTATTGTAATGCCATGATATAAATCAGTGGTGGAGTCTCACCCGGAATGCTGTTATGTTCTTCTGATTAACCAGCCTCAAAAAGGATACTGCAGAACTAGGCAGGATTCAGAGAAAAGCAATGCAAATGATCAGAAGGAATATGGAAACCTCATATACAATAACCAGAAAGGATTAAATAAAATTACTTAGCTTCTGAAAAGAACAGACCAACAGTGAGAAATGTTGTCCTGGTTAAACTATGACAAATGTGCATTATGATGAACTATGGAGAAAGCAAATAAAGGTTTTCCTTCTCCCTGCCTCATGACACCAGAACAAGGTCATTAATTGATATGAAAACATGACAAATTTAAAAATATAAAAGGAGACACTTCACATCTGACACATAATTAATTTGTATAAAGCATACACATGATTAAAGCCAAGTACTTATACTCAGTCATTTTCTTTCTATGTGTTATGAAGCAATTAGAAGAAAAAAAAAGAACTATAGAGTGCTAGCAGAATTTGGATGGAACAGTAAACCAATTAGGGATAAGGAGTAAGCCAAACCTAGAAGGCAGATTACCTTCTGTTTTACGAGCAATTTCTTGTACTTCCTCAGCTACCTGGCAATGGCCAGAGTTGACTGCAGTTTGCTGAACTAAATGAACCACAGAACTCATCTCCCACCAGTCCCTTCCCTGCATTTGTGAGAGACAAAGGAGTGGCATGCATTATACATCAGCAATGGAGACAGCTGAGGCAGAAGCTATCAGGAAATGGCACACCATCACTGGAAAGAAACAGTGAAAAGCAGTTTAGAAAGGATAATCAAAATCCATTCATCAAAGTTTAACTTAAGAGTGACAGGAATGTTAAACTAAAATTGCTGACCATGGAAGGAACAAGGATGCCTTGAACACAACTATAAAATTTAGATAAATGGGGATAAAAACAGCTTTACTAAGGCAGATATGTGAATATGCAACTGGCAGAGGTCAAGCTTAGGTAAGGAAGCTCAGTCTAGGCTTCTCATAGCATTAACTATCCTATTTAATGGTGAAAATGTAATAAATTACACCACTTAAACTGCAGTACATCTGCACGACAGCACAAGCGTGCTGGCACAGGCCTTCAGAAAAGCACACTTACAAGCTTTAAAATGAGTTAACGTGTTACAAACAGGTGGGAAAACAGGAACTTGGTCCAGAAAATTGCTGTAGTTTGAGGATCCACAAAGGCACTTAGAAAACTAATTTGTATTTCAAAGTGTACATCTGAGGAACTAGAAGAGTTTTAGGCACAACCTTCAGGGACACTAGCAGGAGTTACACTTTTATGTCCCACTGATACTCAACATGCATGTCTAATGGTGTATACAGCTTTGCAAATCTCCTCATGGTAGAACTAAGATTCATGGGCTATATATGTGTATGTGTTTGTTTGTTTATACATGCATATATATGTATATATGGGCAAAGTAAATGTGGCCAGGACCGTTTTCTGACACCGAGGCCAACTGGCAATGAACTGATTGTGTCTCTACTACTAAAGTGATTTAGGCTGTAAAACAGAGAAGTCACAACCTAGAAATGAATGTTGGGCACTGCCAGCTCCTAAATCCTACCTAGGTATTGCCTGGGAGAGGGGCAGATGTCCTGGGCCAGGGCACTGCAGTGGCTGTTCTAGTGATGCAACTGGGAAGACCCAGGTCTAGCACTGGGCAGATGCCCTAGAACTGCTTGCTAGCACAGAGCAGCTCCCGGGCCCCTGGCCCTGACCCTCATCATCTGAGCTGTGGTGTGTGCTTTTTTTTTTAATTTTGGTGGTACTCTCTCTTGACAACGGCTGGAACATCAGATAAAATACAATTAAGTAGTATTATTATTCCTCATTACCATCATTACAGAAGCCCAAAGTTCATCAATATTTCTCTCTTCCAGATAACCTTTTCCTTCCCCTCTGATGCACTTAGTCTGCACAAAATGAAATGCATGTGATGTTCAGGTGACGTCAGAGCTGGGACATGGCAACAACATAAAAGCCATATATGGACAAAGAGGCAGGCTGCTGCCTCCACTGCACAAGGCTGTATGACAACATCACACTGCGGGATTTGCATGACTAAAATTAGGCAAAAAAATATTCCCCATGAAAGAAAGGCAAGGCAGTCTATAAGCAGTAGCCAGAGGCAGCTTCAGACGCGTCAATTCAGCTGTGTAAAGAATGTGCCAGTCTCACTGTTGGAATACTTTCCACACTTAATATACAGAACGAGTCATTAAAAATGAGGGGGAGTAACATAAAAGGGTGAGGCATATGGCACACAGTGTGCTACCACAGCATACCATATATTCGAGATAATACTGTGCATTAGAAAATCCATTTACACTTTCGCTGCTGACAAGTACAGCTACTGCCAGTTAACTTTACTCTCCACCTCAACTCTGTTTCAAGGTAAATTCCTGGCCCTAATGAATCAACAGGAAATTCGCCATAAAAGTTAGTTGGAACAATATTTACTGGTTTGGATTTGCCATGTGTTTATATTCCCCTAATTCAGATACCTATCCTTATTACATACTTCAATACATACCTCTTGTTTCACCCCTCCATGTTACTGTCCTCATTTTTTTTTTTTTATTGCTTTGTGATAGCAAAGGCTGCAAAATATTCAGATTCAAAAAAGCTGGGTAGGTGTTTAAGAGGCTGAGCTCCCGTCTAGGGGAACGTCTCATTTCTAGTCTAAATCCTCCTTCAAGCTTTGTCTGAGTGGGTCCCCTGTAAAGTGAACAAGGTGAGGCATGAGCAACGTCAGCCAGCTCAGCTACTGGAGGGCTATGTGGCACCAGTTCAAAGTTAACACCACAGGTGAAAGATTTGTTCAGTGCAATGACAGCCACACCCTGGTGGTTCAGGGCCCAATCCTGCTTCACAAGCATCAATGCAAACCTCACCACGGGCTTCTGTTGTAACAAGATTTGACCCTGGATTGCAAGTGATGTCCCACCCCCTTCTTGAAAAGAAAATGGCAGTTTTGTTAATTCATAAGTCACAACATCGGTAGCCTAAAGGATTTAAACAGATCAGTTCCAAACCCATATGAAAATAATAATATCCCATACCCTCCCCATACAGAGGGACTTTACAGTTTGCTCTTCCATACACAGATTTTATGGACATGTTGGTGACTGATTAACATTGATATTCAGGAGCTACAGGCACCATTTAAAGTATTCCGACACTTTGATCTATTACACAAGAACACACGTCTGAGGTCACCCAGGAAAAAGGGAGAAAGATCACACAGTAACCTGTTTCATTTTTGAGGCTGTTTTGACGAATATTGCGTTAAGCACACAAAGGCTGTGGGTGAACACACAGCTACTGAACAAACTGACAAAATTGCTGATACATACACACAGAACTCCTGACATGACAGGTGAGCACAATATCAAGCTGCACAGAACAAATTTTAACTGACATAATATACCCCTCAGTATAGGACAATTTAATTTTGCCAGAAATGAATGCTAAAATCCTCACTGTGAACAACTCCAGCCCATCTGACTGTTGCACAAGCCCATCTGTACAGCACTTCCTGAGGCTGAATAGTCCCATTGATGACAATGGTACTATCCACACATTATGGGACTGTTCACTATAGGGAATGCTATGACTCACTTTGGCCTGCACTTTTTATTACATTTAACCATAAATCTTACTCATAGAAATACAATTGCATGAGCTCTAATTTTATAGACAGAGAAAAAAAGTGCTTATTTTTTGCAGTTAGTATGTAAAAGGCCACAGGAAACCTACCCACTCTAAGATGACTCTACACATCTTCATATTGAACGCAATAATTTTAATTGATTTCCTGTGAGAGATTCTGCTGTTTTGGGAACATTAAGTTCAGTGCTGATATTCAAAAGGAATCCACCTACTGGGTGAAAACTCCATGGTTCTTTAACAATCTATAGGTCTTACATACATTCTCTAAGCAGGAGAGAATTTTGTTCTTACATACACCTATGTAAGCATACATATTCTTCCTTCTTCACCATACAGATCTGTACAGACATAAACAATTCTAAGTCCATCTTTTTGTCAGTCATAGATTAAGAAAAACAAAAACAAAAACAAAAAAATGGCCTCTGATGTTATGTTGTTCTTTCCAACTTTTAAATATGAAAAAAGTCCTGTTCTACAAATGAATTAGTCTGGTGCCTCTATACATTCCCTCAGTGCATGAACAAATTCAACTACATTTGCAACAAGATAGATGCAAAGACGTCTTGCTGAGGGTGAGGGGACCAGAGGTAAGATCCAAGGCTATGGTACAGTTCCTAAAATGTAGAATTACAGGAATTGTGTGATCTAATGCTCCAGTGTATAAATAGAGGGGAGAGGGAGGGGGAAGGGGAGGGACATGCAGGTGTATTTCTAGGGTTTCAACCTAGCAGATCCCATATGTAACCTCAACGATGCAAACACTAGCTGTGTTTATTAAATCAGTGTTTACAAAATACAGACTGTCCTTTGTCTTGGTCAGAAGAGGAAAATGGAACAAACAGCAAACTTGTCTGAGTCAAGTGCAAAGTTTCTATACCTGATGCTTGTACAGGCTTTATTTGGCAACCTTCTTTCCGTAATAGTTCTCCAAAATGAAACAATGCTAATAAAAATTAGTTGTTCAAATAAGTGGGACCATTGAAATACATACATATAACTTCAGTTAAACTCCTTCATTGCACTCACCTAACCCTTTTAGTATGGGGAAACTCATCCTCAGTCCAAGACATTAAAAGAAAAAAATTGAAGCAACACAGCTGTCAAGTGAAACAATAATCTAGTAATACCACTTTGTCCCAAAACAGCACACTAAAAATGGAAGGGGGGGGGGGGGGGGGGGGGGGGAATCAGCCCTCCTAGATATGAACATGTTCAATGATTTGTATGCTTTTGTACCTCTGAACTCACTAATGTTACCAGCCACAAATGGCATTTAGCCAGTATAGGAGATTGATGACCCTAACTGAGCCCATCAAAGGCAATCAAGGAAATGAATCATATAATTTAAGCTAGCAGTGAAGTCAATAGTTTATTTCTAAAAGAACAACAAAAATAGTTTCTTCTATACAGCATTTTCCATATTTATCATGTGCTAGAATGGTTTATAAACAAGAGAAGTACGTATCAAGACTGTTTCCATACAGCTTAAAGAGGATGAAATATATCTCTGGAATGTTCAGGTCCAGAGCCAGACTAAATTGTTATCTTTATGTTCCACTTAAGCCTTTGTGCTGATCCCTAGTAAAATTCATTCTGAAGAAGAATATTAAGCTGGTTTTGTTCTAAGTGGGAATTCTCTTTCAAGAGGATTCTGATGTTGAAATCTTGGTCCCACTATGGTTAACAGCTGTAGCTGCTGCTGACTTCAGCAAAAACAGGGTTTCAAACAATTTTTTTTAAAGGTATTTCTACCTGTCATCAGAAATAGAAACATAACAGACAATGGCTGCTAACACATCACAGATAAACAAGAAGATAAGGGTTTCAAAACCAAAAACTTTGAAAATGTAGTTGTAGCTTCACAGCCAGAAAACATCTCCTTAACTCTAAATGTTTTTGCATCTTGAGATGAAAATATCAGCTGCTGGAATTACCATCTTACTTTTCAGTGAGTACACATGCAAATGTCATAAGGCACAAAACAGTAACGTGCTCTGGGATTTAATGAATTTACCTTCCTAGCAGGCATAGAATGAAGCAAACGTTTTCTGCTATCTGCTATTAAACAGCTAAGAAAATTCCTTCTTTCTTCCACAGAAGTCACACATATTTCAGTCCAATTTGAATCAATGCCACTTAGATGCAATTCATTCAAAATGACAATGGTAAATTAGCCCAAAGAGTTTACACCAGCTGATACTGGAACAAGACGAACAAGAATTCACTTCTTATAGGTAAGTTGCTGAACATGTGATTTTTTTCAGGGCCAGTATAAGTTTGTGAAGAGTTTGGACAAGAAGGATTGAATCAGCATTACCACATGCAGGACAGACATTAAGAATGTTGTTCTTCGATATTAAGACAATATTTTGGTGAGATGTGTTTAATAACAGAGGACACTGGAAACAAAAACTAGGAACAAATTGTCCCTTTGTGCCTTGGAATAGTCTTCACATTATTGTATCACTACAATTATTTCAACCTCACAGACTCATTTTCCATTATTTCATTTTATTACCCAGAGCTTCAATGAAGTCTCTGTTCTTTAGTACAGTGAAAACTGGAAGCTCTATAGTAGCTGTCTTCAGGTCAAAAGC
This sequence comes from Falco rusticolus, assembly GCF_015220075.1. NCBI lineage: Eukaryota > Metazoa > Chordata > Aves > Falconiformes > Falconidae > Falco > Falco rusticolus. The sequence continues at coordinate 69,475,550 of NC_051210.1, read as the reverse complement.
ATGCTTCTTTAAGCCTTTTTTCCTTTAATTTGTTTCTCCAGAATGAGCAGTTGAAATCAAGAGCCAAAGTACACACAGAGTTTACCTCCATGGTAAAAAAACATTAGTCCATACAAAAAGTTTGCCATTCCCTTTCTGTTCCTTGGAATAGTCTTGCAAGCTAAAGCTGAGACTCAGTTCCAGACAATGATTAATGAGTAATATCTTTATAGTGCTTACAGTATAAAAAAGCCAGGTTCTTTCATAAAAGAATACCATATGATGCTGTTTTATTCACAGTGCACTGTCACCTTCCTACAATGATCAAGAAAGTATTTTTTCCATTGAAAAAATGATGAATGTTCACAAACTTCTTGGAAAAACATATTGCAGAAAACAAACCCTCAACTTTTCCTTCCATTTCCTTCACATATCTTGCAGATTGCCGAAAGCTGCTAGGGAAAAGTTTAAAGAAAAATACACAGCTGGGAAATTAAATCAAATTCAGCAGGGAAACAACAATAAGAAATGCAAAGAGACTAAAGGAAAAGCAGGAGCTACATGTATCTGAACTAACTTAGTGTAGTGTTTTCCACATTAAATCCAAAGACAGTAATACTGAAGGTGCTAGATTCAACATTAATACTTTAAAGACACACGCTATGGACTCACTGTGAAGTTTAACTCAAATTTTCTAGCTGTTCATTTCATGATGTTATTCACATGGGTAGCAGTTTGCAGAATAAAACCCATTCTCCACAATTTTACTGGAGGGAAACTTAAACTACAATAAAATCATAACTCTGTTTGTGCAACATGATTTTTTTAAAGAAGATAAATCAAAATATAAAAGATAAAAAATTAAATTAATTAAACATAGTTCCATAAATATAGTGCTTTCAGTTGATTCAATAGAGTTTATTGTCGCAATTAAGTTAAATCAGTAAGGTTAGTTTATAGAATAAAGTAGCAAGCAACAAGTGATATTCAGCAGCAGATGGGACATTAAAAGCAGATTCTTATTTCATTCAAGTCGAACTATATTCCTTATGACTGCTTTCTATTGTGAATAGTATTTTTCAGCCAAGAGAGACTGGCAGAATGAGTATAACCCAGAAACATTGCAAATGACCCTTCACAAAGAACTCTCAACATAAAAAAAAGAACCCTTCGCCCCAAACCAAACCGTTTTTTCTATACTTTTTTTTATAACATCTTGTGCTTCATATAACAACAGCAAGTTTAGAAAATCGCATGGAAATTGATTTTTATATCAACGCTGTTTTCTTACAGGTATCTGCCCGTATCCTACCACAAGCCTTCTCTGATGTAATACCACGCATTAGAACACCATTTGGGAGCAGGATTGATCACACTTGGTTTTACCATTTAAGAACAAAGCGTATTGTTTCAGTAAGTTATCAAGATTCCCGGTCAGGTCAGAGGAGATGGATAGGCAGACACTCTTAGAGAACAACTCTATGTGCTGTCAGGGAGGTCTCTACAGCACCTGAAATATGCTTAAAACCAGGTGCCTGCTGGAAGGAAAAGGCCCATCCCTGAGCTGCACACTCCTACAGCCTTGGTACGTCCACATTCAATGAGATCAGGAAACAGATTAACGTGAAAAATAACCTCCAAATTCAGGGGAAAGCACTCCAGGCAATGACCTTACAGAAACATAAAACCTCATATGAGTCAACAAACACCTACAGGAAAAAAACCGTATGTAAGAGAAATGCAGCCTGCACCCAGTTTCATTTGAAATGGTAATAAAGCTGTAGCTTAAAATAGGAGGCAGTTCTAGGCTGCTCCTTCATTACAGAAGAAACCTAGACAACACTGTAAGACTAAAGACATCATATGAAACCTCCTTAAATGCCTCTGATTTCCCTATAGTCAATAAAGCACAGTTATGAGATTTTTTCCCACAGTGATTGTGGAGCAAGCTTTTTTCTTACATACCGTTCAATTCTTTGTGCAAAAGTTCTTTCCAGTGAAGACACAACCAACAAAGCGAGCCCCTAAATGTGAGATGCTTTTGTCCTTGCCTTTATTGCATTAGTGCAGCCAGCTAGGCCCATCTCTAAAATTTCAGAAACTACAGTCGTAAACTTATTCATGTGCAACTGAGCTCTACCTTAGAAAGTTTCTGGGTAATAACTTAAGACTTCAGATTGCTTCTGCAGAATTGATCGTTGTGGAATCTGAGAGCTGCAGAAAAAAAACACATAATGACTATTGTATAGAATTTCTAAATCCCCGCTGAGTTGTTCCGTGATTATTTTTTTTTGTTAGGACTCCAACTATTTGTATTATTATTACTTCATAAAGTTGAAAAACCTGAAAGCTGATCCTGCAGAGTTTCTAAGCACAATGAGACAATTTCCATCGATTATTTTTAGCAAATAACTTCACACCTTATAAAGAAAAAAATATATTATACATCAGAAAGTACTGAAAATAATCTGATACCATACATTTTTTCAATTCCTATGCTACATCTTATGATATTTGATACTGCAGGCAATATAAAAATTTTAAAAAGTTAAACTCTTCCCTTTAAAAAAAAGCCCTGAAGCACAGCTGCTTCTTCTGCTTACTAATAACACAGTTTTACCAGGAAAAACAAAAACAATCTTCTTTCTAAACAGGCTAAATATGTCAGATTTCAGGTGAAAGAGTAGGCTTTGCTTTTTAAAGACTGAGGATATATAAACATACATAAAATAGTTATTTTAGAATTTTCAACTTTCCATCATTTCTGTACCACTTACGACTTTTGTAAGACTTCCCAGGCTGTTTATAAAGCTTGACAGGACATCATCAGACCTTCCAGACTTCCTCTAAGTGGTCAGTATGACTTGGTACAAACCAAGTTACACACAGGACACAGTTCCTTACGTGAATGTGTCTCATAAACTGCTTGTGGCTCACTGCGACAAGACCCACTGTTCCCATGGTTATAGCTGCGTTCTGACCTATTTTTGATGCCTCTCCAGCACACCTCTCACATTTCAAAACCTATTCCCACCAGCCAGTCTGGCAACACAAAGACCAAATTACTTCTGTGTCCTAAAGCTTACCCAGTGCGCCTTCCCAGGCTTGCACCATGCTTTCTTCTGGTGTTACTAAACTGATTTAAAATACACTCCCTGGTCTCCTTGATATTTGAAGGGAGGCAAAGATCAAAAAATTCCCAAGAACCATAAAACCACAATCTGTTTGAATAAATCAGTATGATGGTGGCTGAGAAAACACAGAAAACATGCTATATAAGGCCTTGTTAATGCCAAGAACATAAGTAGCTTTGCCAGAGGACAAAGTACAACATTCAGTCCTTCAAGCACACTAGATGACCATGAGACCATGGTGCACCAAGACTGACACTGGCACAAGGTTCTTGAAATCCTCTGTAGGCAGACTTCATGCCCTACCCCCCTACCCTCACTGCCCATTCTCCAGCCCAAGAGTTCTCCAGCTGCCAGCATATATATAAAGTATTGGTATTACCTCTTAAAACATGTACCTGAAACCTATTTTTATTCCTGTGTCTCAGTATTGCTGTTTCAGATAGCTGTGCTTTTTTGCCAGTTGAACTAGTCCCAGTTCACATGCTCAAAACAATATAGCCCCTGAAATAGCTGGCACGTGTACAGGGTAACACCCATCCACAAGCCTCTGATCACCCTCTTCTGCTTTTTGCCTCTCTTGCTGACATACATTCAAGGTTATGCAATTAAAATTACAATCCCACCTTAGTTAATTTGTTTGCTTTCACTTCTGTTCCAGGATGTTGTCCATTGCCCTGCTTACAGACAGATGGCATATGTAATCTGCTAATTACACTGGATTTTAAAAGAAATACTTTATCCAAGAAATATGATTACTGAATTTTTAGACTATGTTCTCCAGTTCTATTGGGAGTACCCATCTCACAATTTTAATGTCAGACATTAACTCATGGCACAAAAAAGTATCTTAGCAACCCATCTTTTTCATCTGTTCAAGTCTCATTCAGGAAGGTTTAACTTTGTAAAAAAACACAGCAGTACTGTTTTTCAAAGAAAAGCTACTACAAGCAACATACACATAGAAAATATTTACATTACCAAATAGTGTGGCAATAGGAGCAGATCTGTATTTGCAAACCTGGAAATGGAAAAGCAAACAAAACCCACCAAGTATTTTTCCTAGTTTACAGTGTCCAGGTGAATGGAGATCTGAACCATTGGGGATACCAAAGGCATGAGGCAAATCCAAGAGGAGTCAATGTTCACAGAAGCCTCTGAAAAATTAAGATACGTTGACATAAAAATAATGTAAAGAAAAAAAAAAAAAAGGACGAAAAATAAAGTGAGAGAGAAGGCATTACTCAGAAGCAAAAGGACAGAGAAACTCATGGGAGGACCTTATAATTACCAAGGAAATGGTGACATGGGTAGTCCTCTGACTCAAAAAGAGAAAGAGGGAAATGCTGGACTTACCAGGAAAATATTCTTGGAAAGCAAAATGGAGGCTACCTAACAGAGGCATTATTTCAAAATGTCTCTCTCTCTTTCATTGCATCACTGAAAGGCCATACTGAAAAGAAGCAATGAATGTCCTCTCAGATACTTCTTCAATCTGTCATCCTGAGCTAAATATAATACAAAGTAGATTATAATTGCTATCAATCCCTATAGTACAGATCAACAAGTACACATCCGTAAAGATCTGCATAGAGTCATTATCTGGATGAAAATCTCCATATTGGTTAGGTTTTTGCTATCTAATCTCTGTGAAGACAATGGTCTTCCTTTGGACAACCTAAAGCTGAAAGTTCGCAATCTAAATCAACTAGACCAAAGTTTCTGAAATGCAGAGTTCAGCAGGAGATCAAGTAAAGCCTTTGTTAAACTTTTCTTAAACTCTAAGTTATTTTTAGCAAAAAGAAAGCATCCAGCCACCATGGCAAAGGCTCAGGAACAAGTTGAAAGTCAAACAGCAAGAACAAAAAGCAAAGAACAAGGGTAAGAATATATACTCCTACTGAGAAGACAAATTCTACTAATGTCTGAGCTCCCTTCTTAGAAACTGGCAGGAGCATCTTTCAGCATGCCTTTTAAATGTAGGTCATTAAGGCTTAAATCTGGTGAAAAAACTACACACCTTAGTAGCCCTCCAATCCTGAGGACATAATCTCCACAAGTCATCTGCTGAGTCTGTTACTGGACTTATTATTATATCTACTGGTAATAGAGCTGCTCAGTTGTTAATTTCCCTAAACTGTTCATCTGCTGTCAGTCTAAATCTCTTGTGCAACATTTGAGCCTTCCAGTTACTGTAACAGCAATTTTAGCTTTCAGAAGGCTTCCCTTTCCTCTTAAAGACTGAAATTTGTTTTGCAATTCAGTTCATTTTATTTATAAATATTTAATTTTCATTTGCCTCCTTAAAATTTGTTCTGAGTGGATAGTAACATAAATTTATTATGAAGTGTATTTATCTTTCTGTACCTCATTAGTGCTCAAGAGTTCTCTTGCCTCTACTAAGCATTCCGCCAAACAAACTTCTGGAGGCCAAATTCAAGCACAAGGAGGAAATTAAATGTAAATTTAGGATGCATTTTTTTTTTATGCTCCTCTGCAATAAAACCACACACCCCACTAGAGTTCAGAAATGGCACTAAGGCTGGTGTTCTGAACACAGGAGATAACGCTGCGATTAGTTTGGACTCCCCTGTCCCACATACAAATTGCATCAACATTATCTCCAGGAATAATTCAAAGTGGCAGTTTCAGGGGTTATAAACACACACACAAGATGAGAAAAAGGGTGGAGAAAAAAAAAAGACAATCTTTAAAATGAAACAAGAAACTGGGTCAAGGCTTGTAGTTGTTATCCAACATTACTTTATACTCATTGTTATCAACTTCATATTAGGTTTACCCACTGTTCAGGTCTCTGTGACACATGAACACAACCGAACGAATCAGACAGTTCAAATAAAATTTGAGGCTGCTTAAAAAAAAAAACAGAGGTGAAGAATGAAATTAAGAACACAGAAAAAGTTTTAAGATTAAAAAAAATGTATATTCAAATCCCTAACATACAATCTCTCAGTGAAGGAATAGCCAACAAAGAAATAAAGGAACTTTTAGCCCATCTGTGCACCTCATCATGACAATGGCTGATGACATTTTCAATGCACCTTCGGTTCAACTAGTTAGCAAAGATACTGGTAAGTGTCCTGAAAAGACCAGCCAGGAGCAGAACAGCATGATTTCAATCTGGTTTTACTTTGGTGCATCACTACAGTTTCATAGGAACGGGTCACAGTAAATGAAATTTTATCTGCCATTTTAAAACATTTATGATGCTGCTTTCTTGGCTGGCTATCAAAATCTCTCTGACCTCTTGACCTCTTCCCTCTTACGGGGAAATTAGAGAGAAGTTAGTAACTGGGCAGTTTCAAGCGTATCTATGTGCTTTTTCCCCTAAGACCAGCACCACAACTACTTTACATTGTACCAGTAAATTCACAAAGGGAATCAGATTTTCTCATTAATACTAAATAATCTGGGAGCTGCATAGTAAAAAAAAAAATGTGGAAGCAGTTAATTCAGTTTTGAATTATGATATCCAAAATCACTGCAATGCTAAACAGCTTGAGCACAGAGACTGAGTACATCAGTCTGAATGAAAACCATACATTATACTTACTATCATTGGCTTAATGCAGCACACAGAAAAAAATGAAATATCACTGCAAACATTTCACACAAGTATTACAAGAATAAGTGCTTCTTATTCTGTCTCTGCACAGATAAAAGGGCTAGATAATGTATGTTGGGGGCTGAACGAAA